>NW_015555808.1:72820-100782 GCF_001515605.1 Sinocyclocheilus anshuiensis | reverse complement strand
CAACCAACTTCCAGTTCTAAACCAGAATGAAGTTTGGATTAGTAGATCTATAGTAGATAAGTATAGTAGATAACTATCTATAATAACAAGTCTGAAGCCTTTCAAAGGATACTACAAAATTAGCTCCTCAGCTGTCTTCCTGAAAAGCCTGAGTAGAAAGATCTTGACAGGCCGATTCTTTCAGAGTGTTTGGACAACGCTTCCATTGGTGTTCCAGTGGAGGTTATTTTGAGGGGCTCGTGCTGTCAGCTGTTGTCTTGAGTCCTTTTGGACCCTCCTTACCTCTCTCTTTCACTCTGATAAAACTGTGGACTGGCTGGTTCATTGTCCTCCTTTTCTATTCAACCCCGAACAGACACGTGTAGGGTAAGTCTTGAGCTGTCCTATTTTATTTAACTTTAGTTGATGTTGAGCTGAATGTCACCAGTGTGTCTTTGAGAAACTTTTGGTTGGATTTATTTGACTGTACATTTTGTTTCAGTCATTATAGTGTGGTTTCATTATTATGATTAAGTAATATGAAGACAAAACCAATGTGCTTATGTGCTTCACTGTTAGCCTTGTTTAGATGTAAACTGATGTTTAGAATAGTTATAGTTTTTTCCACTTTGTGTAAAACTGCTACCATTGACATCAGAGTGTACGTGGTTAGAATAAGAAATAGCTTGTCCATATTTAGAGGGTCCAAAAATAGCGTGTGGCTTCACAACAGGTGCCATGTTGCTGAAGGAGGAGGAATGATGGGTGAGGAGGAGGGGTGGATGCATGCACATGGGGTTTGGAATGGGGGCTATAATTTTAACCTGATAAGCAACAGAGCTTGGACATAAACAACCTCTGGAATCTCAGAGTTCATTCCACATGAAATCAGCTGTGTAGAGCTGAAGGGCTTCAGGCCTGGCGTTATCAGTGACACATCAGATTTAGAGGCTCAGCGATACTCTGCCACTGTGATTTGTGCTATTTTCTCCACACCCCGTCCTCTAGCCTTCTGTGTCACAAGCGGCTTTTTACTGTATTTTTGATCAAATAAATGCAATATATTTGTGAGCATAATACATAATATAAATATAAACACACACACACACACACACACACACATACACACACATACACACACACACACACACGCATATATACATATATATATAAACATATTTAGAAATATTAACAAAATATCAGTACATGTAAAAAATCAAAACAAGACAAAGAGATAGATATAACTAATTAAATTGGCCATCGTTATTGTATAGACAAATTACTTTACATTTCCCTTCAGTTATTTCCATTTTTACATTTCTGCAATTATTTATTTTTCAAGGTCACTTCTCTATTATCCGTATTGTTTCTGCCTAAGGCAAATACATTAATCAAATTTTCTTTAATTTCCCCAAATTTAAATTCCCATTTCTTACAAACAACCTCATGCATATCGAACATAAATTCCCTCTATTTATGCAAACATACCACAAACTGGCCAAAAGCCATCCGTCTTCACTTTAGTGGCTGGTGATTTCAGGGAGTCATTTCAAACCTCTCTACAAGTAATGCATAATCACTTCTCATTAATTTCAACAATCTCATTTCAGCATCAAGCTAAGAGTGTAATCAAGGAATTGGCTGTACCTCTGCTAATCAATCTGCTTTCTTATGAAGCACTTTTATGATATATTTAACTTGATTTTTGCAGCATATGATGGAGGGCAGTGACCAGACCTCTGAGAACGCCAATGAACAAGTCAATGACCCTGAGGAGCAGCCAGTGGACCCCATGGAGGACTTCAGCCGGCAGTTAGAGGATATAATCAACACGTATGGAGCGGCATCGAGCCTGATGCAGGAGCAGATCTCCATCCTGGAGTCTGAGGAGAAAAAGGAAGAGGAGGCAAAGGCTGATGAAGAGGCTGACCCACAAGAAGCTGGTGCCAGTCCAGAGAAGGAGCAAAAAGCTGATAAGAAACTCCTCAAGGGCCTGGGTGAGCAATCTGCCTTTCTTCTGTTCGTTTGATAAACAGAGGAAACGTCTTGAGATTAAACAGACAAACTAAAAGTCTAAACCTCACAAAGAGAATTTTCATTTTGCTCAGCATCATAAAACATCCCCTAGTATTGCCAAATCAGTCAATAATTGGTCAAGAAATTTGACTTTGAAACACATTCTTTGAAATAGGTGCCATTTTAAGGTTGACAACCACATAAATAATAAATTACAATGTGCCACATCAAGTTAATCAAAAAATACAGCAAAAAAAGTCATTTAAAATAACTGTTTTCTATTTAAACATATTTCAAAAAGAATTCCAGTGATGACAAAGCTGAATTTTCAGCAGCCAATAATCCAGTCTTCATTGTCATGTGAACCTTCAGAAATCATTCTAAAAGACAACCATAAGGTTTGGAATGACAAGAGAGTGAATAAATAATGACAGCGTTTTCATTTTTGGATGAACTATCCCCTTTAGGCTGAGTATACAACTTGTGCCTTGTTTGCTTCTCTCAACAAATTTATCGTAGTAAACACTATCACGCTGTGATTTCACCACTTCTCCCGTTGATTTATTTTGAAGCTTGCATGCAGAACTCTCCGTTCTCCCTTGTGGGCTTCCGCTCATCTTCTTTATCTTCTCTTTCTCTGATCTGAACGGAAAACGCTTGTCTCGTAGGTAAAGAGGCCGCATCCTTATTGCAAAGCCTGAACAAGCTCGCCTCACCAGAAGAGAAAGTGGAAATGGTGTTGAAGAAATACACTGAGTTGGTGAGTATCCAGACCCATGAGAGAACGCCGCTCTCTGAACAGTTTTCACCGCCGACAACAACAATGCATGGAGGACAGTTAAGAGGAAACAAATAGAACGCAAACTGGATTGACACGGAGAGAAAATAAAAGAACGCCTGGTGTGATGTTAAGAGTGGTTTCACTGATACTGCGATGACCTAAATATTCAATGCTCTGGGCTGAATATGCGAGTCTGAACACAAGGCCATATGCCACACAAGAAAGCCACAACACTCTCTTCAATTTGAGAACACAAAGATAATGACAGGGACACGTAGAAAAGAACATATGATGGAAGACTACGAGTAATTCTCCCAGTTTTGACATAACCAGATCTTGTTCTCAGAAATAAACAAAGGGCCCGTCATTCCAAAATCCTCTTGAGGACAACCAGACAGACATTATCTAAAGCAGCTTTAGACCAGCCAGAGGTGTTAAAGCCGTGTATAAGAGGATGTACGGATCACACATGTGTGTGTTTTGTGCATATGGGGCAGGTGGAGGAACACAGGACTGAGAAGAAACAGCTGGAGCAGCTTCAGCAGAGACAGGGTCTTCTGGGCAAGCAGAGAGATCAGCTTCAGTTCGAGCACAGTCGAGCCATTCTGGCCCGCAGCAAGCTGGAGATGCTCTGCAGGGAGCTTCAGAGACATAACAGGACACTGAAGGTGAGAACATGATCTGCTGACAGTTTTAAGAGAATTGAGTTGTGAAAGAAAAGTCAAGCTATGGTATATCTTGGTAGGTTTATTTTTGTGTATGTTTTTATGTATTTATGAAAAGAAACATACATTATTTTGTCTGAATTCATTCTGTTTTTAAAATAATTATGCCTATTTTTTTATGCCATTCAAATGTTTGGGGTCAGTTAAGGGGCCAGCTGTTCTTTTAAAATTTCTATTCATCAAAAAATCTTGAAAAAAATCATGGCTTCCACAAAAATATTATAATTTCAACTTTGAAAATAATAATAAATGTTTTATGAGCACCAAATAAGCGTATTTCAGTAACACTTAAAACTGGAGTAAATTACATTTATAAAAATGACATATTAAAATTGTAATCATATTTCACAATTGTATTATTTTTACTGTATTTGTAATCAAATTAATGTAGCCTTTGAAAGCATACGAGACCTCTTTCAAACACATCAAAAAATATTACTGACCCCAGTCTTTTGAACAGTAGTCTGATAACGCAAATAAAAATGCTAAACTACAACAAAAAATTTCATTAAAAATTCACAGCTGCATAATTAAATATACTCTTTAAACCTTTAGGGTTTTTTTAATAACATTATTTTATATATTTTAGTATGTTTTTTTATATATAGGCTCTGTTGGGTAAATTAGTTGACCACAAAAGCAAACTGTTGCAGTTTTTCAAAAATAATAATAATACTCTTTATTCAGTTGCTTTATAATAATACTCAATTGGCCAGTATACTCAATACTCAACACTTCAATTGTCTCATATTTGCATAAGATTATACTGTATTTATGGGGGATGTTGCTATTTTTCTATCACTAAACAAACAAAAAAAGAGTATTATAGGTCAAATGCTTACTTGAAATATTGCTAAATATGAGACAAGAACCACTTAGAAAGAATAACTTGTAAAAACGATCAGTGTTTTGTTTTTATGTGCCATTTAGGGGTACATTTATCTGAAATCGATACAGTAAGACCACAATAACAGACCGTAACTTGTTTGACATGTGGGAGAGTGTTGAGCATCTGACTTGTTTTCCTGTTATCCTGTTACCTGTGTCAGTGTTTTGATTGCTGAGACTGAGTCGACTCAACTTCCTTCTGAGGAGACAGCGTCTTAGAGCCCAGTGGGACGTTACTGCAGTGACTCTGTGTCTCTGCCTCGATGAGACACTGACTTCTCAGACTCAAAGTGCTGCTGACAGGTCACTATGACAAGAGGGATAGCGTTACTGAGCTTCAGTGGCATTTGCCCTTCTTTTATAAATCGAACGTCAAAGAGAATGTCTCACTGGCTCAAATCACTGCAGAGGCCATGGCCTCCTGTTCTTCCATTCTGTTGGTGCTACAGTGACTACATCTACATCTCAGAGAGAGTTTTTTATATTTTCTGTGCTAATTTTGAGGTGAAATCTGCTGAATTCTGCATAATGGATTTAATAGTGCAACTCCTTAAAAAGATTTAATATTGTTTGAGTGTGAACCGAAGAACGAGTGATAGTTTTAACAGATCTTGGGTCAGTTTTATAATGTAAGTTCATTTTTAATAAATGTAATGTATTTTAATATGCGTGAGTAATACAAAAGGGTGAACAATATTTAATTGCTACCTAGTTTGCCAAGCCCCGCCCAATAACACATATGCATTACACATTCATAAATAAAATAACACAAATTTGACGGAACGTCATATTTAATAGTGTTTAATTATTTGGTTATATTTAATAGATACTCTTTGTGAAAACATTTACAAGTGATTTGTAAAAGGTGTCATTATACATATTCAGGATTAGTTTTCATTGCAATTACACCCTTTTGACCAGCAGGTGCCACCATCCTGTGGTGTTTTGAGAGCATCGAAACAGTGAATCATTTTGCAAAGGCAAATTATTCAGGGTTTCAAAAAGCTTTGTTTCTCCCATCACTACCTTCACCATTCACGTTCACGCTATGTGTTTGATTCAATAAAAAGAATAGACTCATAAGAGTCATTAACAAGGGAATCTGTATTTTTTTTATTCTTTAAAAGATCCGGTTCATTAGAGCTTGGGAATCAGACTTCACTGATCGTGCTGTATGTTTTTGATTCATGTAAAACGGTTCTGAATATTAAAAACTGCAACCTAATTTGTGAATGCCTCTCTCAACTGAGATGCCATATTTATCATTTTACAAAACTGTTATTCAGCACTTGAAATGTTTCCAGTTGTCAGATATAGCAGTCCACTCATTTCTTTCACTCTGCCAACTAATTATGTTGCCTTCCAAGAAACAATTTCACCTCCATTTGGTGAATGTGTATATAATATGAAAGATGTTATGAATCTTGTGCAAAGCACCTGGAGCCATTTTCTCTTTGCAGTTCAGCAACTGATTTCAGTCCATTTGTACTATTCAACGAAAAGGTGCTGGAGGACATTGTATAAGAAAAGGTAGTGGTTTTTGTCCCAGCATCCACACACACACACACACACACACACACACACTTTTTTTCTGTTTTTGTGGTCTGTAAGGTGACTCAGAGGAGCTTTCGAATCATGTTTGTGTTGTTTTTTCTCCTCCGGGCATGGAAGATATGAAACTCTTGCTCTAATATGAACTCTGCATGCCTTTGGAAGTTGATGCTATCCTTCCCTAGAGGCTGGCTTTGACCTTGTTCACTCCCCAGTCAATTTTATTCAAGTATTATGGAAGCCATTAATGAGCGGGTCAGAGAAGAACATCTAAGCCCTGTGTGTAGGTGCAACTCTCAGCTATGAGGACCGTACATTAGATTTAATCTGGGGTCATTTCCTTTGCGCTTATGTGAGTGATTCACCTCCCTGATGAGTTTGCGTAGTGGTAATACAGCTTCACCTTTCCCAGGTGGGAGCTTGAGACTCATGCCATGTGTAAACACAGGCAGGCAAACGGATTCAGCCCTGGAGAGGAACACTCCATGTGTGGATTCCTTACGAATGGCTGAGTCAGGAAGCTGGCGCTTCTGAAACAAGAGCTCATGTTTACAAAGCGCACACATTGGATGGCAGGCCTGTTTAACATTCACACGTCCAATCCCAGATACTAAAAAAGGATAATATTGTTTATTTAGTGCCACAAATATAGATCTCATATAGCTTAATATGTCATTAACATCATTAGCTAGCCTTCACCACTCAGACCTTGTAAGGTAGAAATAGTGCAGTTAAAGTAGTGGTTAGTGCACCTGCTTTGGACATGTTGAGCTATGGTGCTCATGTGGGCCACTCAGGTTCGAGTCTGGCCTATAACATGTCCATTCCCTCTCTCTTCTCAACTTCCTTTCACTTTTCACTATATAAAATAAAAGCCCCTTCCAAAAGGTTGTTCCGTACTGACATACTACTTTTATTAAAAATAATACATTTAATTTTTTTTAAACGAAGGTTGCATTACAACTCTCTTGTAAACTTTGTTACTTCTCAAATGCCTTTTTATATATTTTATGTTAAATAATCCCAGACACAGACATCCAATCTGTGTTAATATGAAAATACAAAAATCCATCATGAAAATATTATATTATATTTAATATCTTATATTTTTTAGAATGATCATAATCTAAAAATAAGTGAAAAACATAAACCATTGTGCATTTATCAATCATTTCCACACAATAAATAATGAAAATGTACATTTTTATTCATTTGTAACATATGTAGATTAGTTACAGTAATTTCCACCACATTAAATAATTTTGCCACTAATAAAGTTTAATTTAAAAAATTTGCATGTTTATCAACCAGTTATTTAATGCTATTTCCATGCTATTATAGTATTTATTCATATTTTGAATTTTCATAAAAATATAATATGTTTTTATTGGTTTCTATTGGTTTAAATTTAATGTTTATATTGGTTCTTAATATTTATATTTATTTAGATTTAATGCATTTTATATCAGTTTTAGTTTTAGTCATTTTAGTACTTCAACTTAGATTAGCTTATTTCTAATTTTCGTTTAAGTGTTTTTAAGTTTAGGTTTTTCATCTAATATTTATATTATTTGAGATTTATTTTAATTAACAAAATTTTTTTTAAATAGTGACAACACTGTTAGCATGACTAAGATGAAATATGTAGTTATGAATGAAGCAACAACCAAAAACAAATCATGGTGAATATCACTTGTGTTCAATCCAGATGTCAAATACAAACTTTTATATAACTGTTTGTATTTAGGCTATATAAAATGCAAACTATGAAATAAGCTTTAGTAAGAGTTGGCCGTTTTATTCCACACATGTTTCAAATATAATTTCCATCACTGTCATTTCTTCTACAGAATGCTATTTAAATACAATACATTATTTGACTTTACCATCTAGTCACAGCTCCATCTCACACCCTCACGTAATACTAGATCTAGATTGCTTTCCTCACTTAAGACTGCACATTCCCAGATTTCCCACTCGTTTCCTTCTCTCTTTTTCCCTGCAGGAGGAGAGTCTGCAAAGACTGCGGGAGGATGAAATGAATCGGAAGGAGATCACAGCTCATTTCCAGAGCACGCTGGTGGACATTCAGAATCAGATCGAGCAGCACAGTAACCGCAACAACAAGCTATGCCAAGAGAACAGTGATCTGGCCAGCAAACTCAAGACCATCATAGAGCAGTATGAGCGGAGAGAACAGGTACCGACAGAAATCAACACATTACATCAAACACACAAGACATATCAGTACACATACCATCTAGATTTGAAATGCATTAAATCCACACATAAGCAGAGCTACAGCAGGCCCACCTTTCACAGTGCTTCTGCTGCATAACAGAACTCTATATTTCCAGCTACACAGCACTGTGCTGTTTATGTGGGCAGTGTGAAGACTGTAACCTGTTAATGCGGGCCCTAAAATAAATATATGCTTGTGGTGTGAAGCAGACCGAAGACCTGTGCAACGAAAGCCAGCAAAATGAATTGAGTATTTCAAACACCCCAATATCTAACACATCTGTCAAAGCGATTCAGTCACAAATCCATTTAAAGCTGCACCCCGAGGCACAGTCGAGATTAGATTTTGGAGATTAGAAGTGTGCACCATAAGTGATTGTGATACATTTGATAATACATCCGATTTGATTTTTTTGTTCTGGTCCATCTGAAAAGTTTAATGAGCCATTACTGGGGTTCCAAACGTATTTCAAACTCTGCAATTACATTACAGTCAAAAATTCTGAATAATTAAGCCTTTTTTTAATGTCATATGAAGTCTCTTATGCTCACCAAGGCTACATTTATTTGATCAAAAATAGTAAAAACAGTAATTTTGTGAAATATTATTACAATTTAAAATAACTTTTGTCTATACGAGTATTTTTGATCAAGTGCAGCCTTAGTGAGCATAAGAGATTTTCAAAAACTTTACAAAATGATTCCAAATTTTTGACTGGTAGTTTACATGCGCAATTTTTACAGTCACTATGCATACAAACATATGCATGTTTTAGAGCTGCCAGAGCTGTAATTTCACAACACGAGGTGGAGGAAACTACACACTCACACTTTCTAAACCTGCTATATGCACAGCAGATACTTGTATTTTTTGACTTTGACTCAGTGATTCACGCCTGGTTTGACAGTGAATATTGCACCTTGTAGAACACTCTGTATTCTGTATCTAATCACATGAGGATCGACCGGTGGAATGACAAGCCTGATGTGTGGGGAAGTTAAACTCAATCTGTCATGCTGATGGCTACCACAGAGACTGCTCACACACTGCTGTGTGGTGGGCTAAATCAGACCCCAAGAATGTAACTGACTCGAGAATAAATTGTGCAGTGTGTCTCTACTGCCCTCTGCTGGCTGCGGTAGAGACACACACCATATGAGGGTGGTGCCTCATGCTTAATATGATTTACACAAGAACATGTTCCTGGAACAACATCCCTATTGACCAATCACCACCCTCTGATTTTAGGTGTAAAAGGATTGATGCGAAAGCTGTTCCAAGAACAACAAAGGATGTTGATCCTGGAACATGTTTTGCGTGTGGTGTATCAGAGACAAGCACACATTTTCAATGTTAAAATGTACTGCGTTAAATGTTGTTCCCAGAAATTACAAAAGCTGGAAAAGGAAACTACAAAAATAAAAGAAAAGAAAATCCAGCATCCCCATGACCCGAATTAGGACAAGTGGTTTGGACAATGGAATGGAATTAAAGAAATAAAATCTGCTATGACCCCATTGCGTCTAAATGAATATTCTGTATTTTTATGCAGAGTTTAGAGAAGATCTTCAAACACAGAGATCTACAGCAGAAACTGTCTGATGCCAAGCTGGAAGAAGCCAACATGCTCCTCAGTCAAGCTGAAGAGAAGCACAAAAGGGAGAAGGAATATGTAAGACACACAGATCTCCTATTCTGGCTCTTCAGATTTGCCTCAAGTAAAATGAAGGGCAGGCAAATTCATTTGCATGTTGCATGCTTACAATGAATTGAATTACAAGCAGGGTCTAAAATCAACAATCATCAAGTGCCAAAATGCAATTAATAACTGGCTTGTAAAAGAAACTGCAACATAATATATCAAGCTTTCAGACCTTTCCTGATAAGTGAAGTGATGAATGTGTCATTCAAATGAAGCTGTCAGCTAAAGAAAACATCTGGTGTGAATTGCAAGTCTTCTCAGTGAAATTTTCCATCAAACGTTTATCTTGGATCTTTGTTTTGTCCCTATAATTCCATGTGGCAACACATATGTGAAATATACCTCATAAAGGTATTGAAACAAAATTACAATATTTTTGTGATACAAAGTCACTTGCTCATCTCAAGTGACAAAATATCCAAAAAATAAGTTAAAAAAAAAAAAAAAGAAGTATAAATATTTTATAGCCTATATTAATAACTTAAATGTTCTCACAAGTGGCAAAAAGTTAATTTTGGACCCCTTTATAAAAATGTTTCAGTGAATCTTAAGAATTGGCACATGTTAACATCTCACCGTTTATGTTGTTAGTTGCTTAAAGAGGCTATTGAAAAAACAAAGAAATGCTACACAATGAGGGAGCAGGAGTTACAGATGAAGAAACAGGTAATACCGAGTTCTCGGTCTCTCTCACCTGTTTGTGTGTGTGTCTTGTGTTTAACCAGTTACTCACTCAGGCTGCAGAGTGGAAACTACAGGCTAAAGAGCTGAAAGAGCAGCACACTGTCATGCAGGCCCAGGTGAATATCTATCGCTGTGGCATTAGCCACAATCCAACACTCTCTCCTCTCTAGCTGTGGTATTTCTCTCGCTGAGCTGTGTGACAAACCACATACACCAATCAATCTTTAAAAGGCAATTTATGGTGATGATTCATAGCCATTAGGAGCAATTGCACTGTCTGGATACATTTCAGTTGAGATGGATAGATAAATTACAGACGGATGTTTATGAAAAGCAATAATGAGAGCTTTACAGTTCTGTGTAGACCATAATAAAGGACTTTTAAGTGCCTCAAGAAATAGTTTACCCAAAAATTTACTCACTGTGTGTGTAATTCATTTACTCACCCTCACGTCGTTCCAAACCTGTATGACTTTTTTCTTCAGTGGAACACAAAAGGAGAAATTCTGAAGAACATATTGATCGCTTTTTTCCTTTACAATAAATAAGGGCTGAGGTTTTCCAGCAACAAAAAAGACACAAAAACATCATAAAACTGGTGCATATTGAGAAACATTATTCTGTCTTAGAGCAGAGAAATCATGTAGATACTGGTTAATTCTTTAAGGAAATGAATGTGACAACATCTCACTGTCTCCGAATCAACAAAGATGATGAAGCTCTTGAATTTGGGTTAATTATGTTGATGGCTGAATGAAGGCTTCCCCTCTCTCATGGCTCTATTGTGACAACACAGACAGAAATATATCATTTCAGTGAATTATTATAGTTCACAAGCGTCACAAGTGCTGAACAGTAAATACGACCTGGATGAGTTTCACTGCTGCTATTATAAATAATAAGTGATGCCTTACACATTACACACTCATTGTCATTGCAGAAAGTGTTCACTTATTTAAAGCTTTGTGTTTTTGACTGGAACATTTGCCTTGACTAATTACAGATGGATTGGGTAAAGTGCAGCTGCAACATCAGCGATTAACTCTTTCATCTTTACATCAGGTCCATAATGTAAACAGAAGAATGAATAAGTAAATTAATGGATGTATGAATGAATAAAAACAAATAAATATTTAAATATTTATTTATCCGTTCATTAATGTATTAATTCACGCTTCATAAATAAATAAATACATACATACATGCATAGGAAAGAACAAATTTTGAACTTTTTTTTCTTTTTCCAAAATAATATCAATATATAAATATATAAAATTTAAAAGGAAGGCCAAGCTGATAAGTACAAATGTCATTGTCATCATGCATGTTTCTCTTACTGTACTCCAAGGTATTAATTTACAATGATTTTCTGAATGCTGCTAACACTAATTCTCTTCGTACAGATTGTGTTGTACTCCCAGAAGTTTGATGAGTTCCAGAACACACTAGCAAAAAGCAATGAAATTTACATCACTTTCAAACAGGAGATGGACAAGGTTTGTTTTGTTATGCACACTTTTACTGTCTAGAGCCAAATGTTAATAGGAAAAAAGTGTGAAAAACAACTTATTCGTTTTTTACTTGTATTCCAGTGAAAATATCTAAATGATAAATTTACTTGAGAAGCAACACTGCATAAGATATTAAGACTTTTTCTTCCAGAAAAAGTTTATTTAAAGGTGTATTTTGCACTGTCAGATTTTTCCACTTTATTTTAACTTGTTTATACTTAAACAAGAGACAAATCTGCCGATGCAATAAGATAAAATACACTCGTATTAATGCTACAATCTCTGAAAACAAGTCTTAATCTCTTATACATTATTGTTTCCAGTAAATGTGTCTTTCTTCAAGGATTTTTGGACATTTTCCCTGTAAAAATAGACAAAAACACTTTTGTTAAGAATAGGATTTTTTTTTTGCAGTGAACAATTTAAAATGCCTTTGTCTATTTTAAAGAATATAAGTCTTATGCTGATTACGTTTTTATTTGAACAGATGACAAAGAAGATGAAGAAGCTGGAAAAGGAGTCAAACATATGGAAGACACGGTTTGAAAGCTGCAATAAAGCTCTTGTTGAAATGATTGACGAGGTAATGTACACACATGACTTGTCAATATCTGATTATCATTAGCGTTTCACTTACTAACTGATTAACTCCACTCCAACAGAGATCAGAAAAGGCCAAAGAGTTTGAACTCTTCACTTTGAAAATTGACCGTCTAGAGACTCTGTGCCGAGCACTGCAGGATGAAAGAAAAAGTTTATATATCAAAATTAAAGAAATACGGTCCTCAGAAAAGGCAACTCTAGCACCTGCAGTGGATTTGCCCCAAGTAGATGAGCTTCCAGAGCTTGTCCAACTTCCTAAGTCAGCTCCCAACCCCATGTTGACCGCAGAGATGAAGAGGCTGCGAGAGGAGCAGATCCGTCTGCAGGAGTTTGCAGCTTCCTTGGTAAGTTCCATAACAGATGATGCTGGAGAATCTGATAGTGAGGAAGAGGAGATGGCACAAAAGATTCCAGCAAATCCTGAGGCTACCAAACTTGAATCCTCTGAACTAGCAGATAAACCAGAATCAATACAAGATGAACCCTCTACCACAGAAGAAAACAAACCAGAGGTTGTTAGTGTAAATGAAGAGAAGTCATTAGTACCCACAAATCCTGAACCCACCAAACCTGAGACGGAATCCAAACTTTCTCAAGAGCCTCTACAACCAGAGATCACTGAACAACAGACAGGAAAACAAGAGTCAGTCAAAGAGGAACCAAGCCAGGAAGAGGCGACAAAAGCAGAAGAGACAGTCGAACAGGAATCCACTCAGTCAAAGCCTGTCATGAAAGAAGAGTGCAAAGATGAAGCAGTTAAACCTGAGCTACCTGAACCAGAGCCTCCCAAACAACAGCCCCTCAAAGAGGAGCAGCCAAAACCTGTCATGAAAGAAGAGTGCAAAGTTGAAGCTGTAAAACCTGAGCTACCTGAACCAGAGCCTCCCAAACAACAGCCCCTCAAAGAGGAGCAGCCAAAACCTGTCATGAAAGAAGAGTGCAAAGTTGAAGCTGTAAAACCTGAGCTACCTGAACCAGAGCCTCCCAAACAACAGCCCCTCAAAGAGGAGCAGCCAAAACCTGTCATGAAAGAAGAGTGCAAATATGAAGCTGTTAAACCTGAGCTACCTGAACCAGAGCCTCCCAAACAACAGCCCCTCAAAGAGGAGCAGCCGAAGCCTGTCATAAAAGAGTGCAAACATGAAGCTGTCAAACCTGAGCTACCTAAACCAGAGCCTCTCAAACAAGAGCCCCTCAAACAGGAGCAGCCAAAGCCTGTCATGAAAGAAGAGTGCAAACTTGAAGCTGTTAAACCTGAGCTACCTGAACAAGAGCCTCCCAAACAAGAGCCCCTCAAACAGGAGCTGCCAAAGCCTGTCATGAAAGAAGAGTGCAAAGATGAAGCTGTTAAAACTGAGCTACCTGAACCAGAGCTGCCCAAACAAGAGCCCCTCAAAGAGGAGCACGTTGAGAAAGCTGCAGCTGCCTCTGAGGAACCCAAAGCACAGGCGACCAAACCTAAAGCCTCAAAATCCCAAGAGGCAAAAGCGAAGGCCGGCAAAGCCCAGCCTAAAAAACAAGGTTCAGCCAAGAAGAAAGGTTCTGCAAAGGGTCAGAATAAAAGCTAAGCCAAAATGTATTACCAAAGAAGTTTTTTTTTATAATTTCTAGATTAGATTGTTTGTGTAGTTAGACAAGTCTGGCTGTTGACAAGTTTAAAGACCAATTCACACTGCACTGACAGATGGCAATAAAAGGCAACGGACACATTCGTAAGGTTTTGTCTGATCAGTCTGTTACTCCTGTCAGCATCTGTTGGTGTTGGTCTGTGCTTGTTTTTGCCAACAGAATGTTGAATTAGCATTTATCGAGTCTTGGAACGTCTGAGAAGTGACGTAGACCTACTGTACTCGGTCGGCATTGGTCTGTGTCTGTCTGTGCAGTGTGAATTGGCCTTAAGTTAATACAGATGATGACAGACTGGTCGTAGGACACGTTCCTTTATGAAAGTTTATAAAGATACATTTTTAGCTTTATGAGTGTGATACTTTTTTCCTCTTGTAATACTTCTTAGTACCTTCAAATAAACATCTGTTCTTGACAATCTTACAAAATGTTCTCTTTCACAAAGACATTTGGTTATATGACTAATACAATTTAAATGTAAAGCACTGTGTGAAAAGCAGCTAAAAAATAGGTTTTCCAATGTTCTGGACGGTGCTACTTAAAGGGGTCATTGGATGCTACATGCACTTTTACAAGTTGTTTGAACTGAAATGTGTGTTGGCAGTGTGTGTACACAACCACCCTATAATGATAAAAATCCACCCAGTGTTTTTTTTTAATCTACTAAAATCTTTACCCCTTTCTCAAATCGAGCCGATCTCAGATGCCTGTCTGTGTGACATCACAAAAACAGGCCCCGCCCACGATAGTTTGATTGACAGTAGCGTTTCAGCACGGCATCTTACCTTAGACCCGCCCTGAGTGAGCTGTCATCAGTCCTCCAGTGTTTCACCGCCGCAGCAGATGTAGACAAGAATGACTCCTAAGCGATTGAGGTGTTCTGTTGGTGGATGTAATAATGAACGTAGCAGTCATCATTTACTCCCGACATCTGAGCCGCTGAAGATGCAGTGGATTACATTTGTTTTTGAAGGGAATGTGCCCCCAATCTACCTAAATGCGTCTATGTTCGCGTGAATCATTCGTGATCCAGCTTCACCTACAGAAGTGAGTATTTTTAAAGGTTAAAGGTTTTTTTAATGAATCTTTGCAAATCACCTTTCCTAATAATATGCTAATTAGCAAGTTTCACAATGAATGCAGCTAAAGTAAACAGTCTCTCTGAGAGCAGCTCGGAAGAGAGGGGCAGGGTCAGCAGAGCTCATTCCTCCTGTAGTGAATCCATGCGTTTTTGTAAGAAAAATATCCATATTTCAAAGGTAATAAACACTTTTCTCTCACTTCCGTTATCTGTCATATGCGAAAGCCGTTCCGGCGGATGACGAAGCACGTATGAGCAGCGCGCGCGCCTCTGAGATATGCTAGTCTCGCAAATTTGTTTGTAGGAGCAGAGGAGAGAAGTAAAGTTTCCTTACTTTAGCAATGGAAAACCAGTCTCCTCTTGGTTTATATCGAAATCCTCTGACATTTTTCTTTGCAAATCCTCGGTTTGTACTTCTAATTCATGACTGGCATTTTGTTTTGTTCTCTCTCCGCGTTCGTCACTAATCACGCAACGCCGACGTCTTACGTCATCCGCCGGAACGGCTTCCGCGTATGACAGATAACGGAAGTGAGAGAAAAGTGTTTATTATGTTTGAAATATGGATATTTTTCTTGCAAAAATGCATGGATTCACTACAGGAGGCATTTATTCACCCGCCGGAGCCGTGTGAGGCACTTTTTATTATGGATGTGCGCGCTTTATTTGACGACTTTTATTAGGCCTATATACACCATGCTATATGCCTAATAAAAAATAAATAACTTACACAAAGTTTAAACATAAAAAAGAACGAAAATCAGCAAAAACTGTGGAACCAAATAATTAGCACTGCCGCTGCGCTTGTCTTCTAGCTGTCTTCCGGTTTGTATTTCCACAGCGTGAAGGTAAGGTCGCACAAATTTGTGACCCTGGACCACAAAACCAGTCATAAGGGTCAATTTTTAAAAATTGAGATTTACCCATTATCTGAAAGCTTTATAAATAAGCTTTCCATTGATGTATGGTTTGTTAGGATATTTGGCAGAGATACTATTTGAAAATCTGGAGGGTGCAAAAAAATTGAGAAAATCGCCTTTAAAGTTGTCCAAATGAAGTCTTTAGCAATGCATATTACTAATGATAAAACATTTTTGATATATTTACGGTAGGAAATTTACAAAATATCTTAATGGAACATGATCTTTACTTAATATCCTAATGATTTTTGGCATAAAAGAAAAATTGATCATTTTGACCCATACAGTGTATTTTTGGCTATTGCTACAAATTTACCCGTGCTACTTATGACTTATGTCCAGGGTCACATTTATCCTATGAATGAACCTCTCATTTTAAAATCTTCCCGGTCTATTGATATTTGTTAAGATATCTGCCTCGAATGTTAGCTACAATGCACATCACATAACTTTCATTAACTCGGCAATAAGCAAATCCACTTCACCAGCTAATTACTCTTCAACACCGATGCTATATACCGCAAAAAACGGAAGTTCAAAGACAAAATTCTAAAGATGGCTGCGCACTTGCTTCTCTGACGCAAAATATCTATTAAATTAATATCACTTTTGCGAATAATATTCGGGAAAACAGCCCTTTTGCTTGTGTGATATTACTGATCATATATAATTATTATTAAAAAATATATACAGGGATATTTTTTTCATAACTTAAATTATAAGGGCATTATAACTGCATTATAAGCTTCATCACGCAGTAATTGCTTTTGGACTCTCAAGGTGGGTTTTTTTTTTTGTTTTTTCAAAATGAGTTATACACCATAATCTCAGCTCACACATCGTTAAAACAACAATTGTTATCGTAGATGATAAATATCGCACACTCCTAAAAACACACCTCTTCTCAATAAACCACACAATTTGAAGAATTATTCATACTGATAGCACAAATGCAGCAGGACAGGTTATGTGCTTAGGCTTAGAACAATTTGTGATTAACCCCAAATTACATTTTGGGCATCTTCTAATAAAAGGACTTTCAAAATAAGTTAGACTGATGATAAATTATGTTAACTGCTGGTCACTGGCATACAGTAACTCCTATTGCACACCATGATTTTTACTCAAGCATCAGTTGCCATGGAAACAGCCTAAAAAGGCAAGCAGCTTTCATGCTTATGCTGTTCAAAATAATTCAGTGTCTGTCTATACCTGCAAGTGAATATATATTGACCTGTATTTATATAGAAATGCTTTTACATAATTGTCCACTCTGGATTACAGAACCTGTACCTTGTACACATACTAAAGCATTGCAGGTCGAATAGAAATATAATTTGGATATATTTCAGTTGTACAGCATCCCTCCACATATACAAAGAAGCCGCCTTTGTCCTATTAAACACATACAAATACACAAGCAGACCCAAATACATTTGTTCTGTAGGAACAAACTACACTTTGTTTAAAATTGAAGATTCAGAGCAAGTCTGAGTTATACCTGCAGGCAGTCCTGGCTTCTAAAAGAATGTGAATTTATATCAGGAGCAGCAGTTATGGTAATGAGTGGGAATGTGAAAGCCAGCGGGTCTGTACTTAACTTGACTTTTAACCTGAAGCATAAAATATAAAGGCATTAAAAAATGCACACATTAAAAATAGTGTTCACTTAGCTTTGGGTAGACAACTGAGTACACTTTAGATCATCTGATCTTGAGTTACTGTATGTAGTAGTAATGTGTAGCTACTGTGTTTGGCTTTTGTAGAGATATAATCCTAGACATATATTTATAAGGCTTTAAAATTGTAATTTTTAGCAGACAAAATCATGGCCAACAAAAGTCCAGCAGATCTAATGGTCTGGTAAATGTTAACTGACATTTTATAGATGCTTATTGTATACATTTTTTAGGGATGCTTTATTATTAGACAATAACAACCATGCGGTAGTTACTGTTTCCACAAAAGTCCACATATTGTTCTAGTACATTTCAATTTTACCTAAAAATTTATTTATTTCTCTCACTCAATAAGCGTCTTTGTCTTCCAAGATTCACAAACCAAAGGTTGTCCACATGAGAGTGCCTCCTCATTTTAGCAAAGAAGCTGCTTCATCTGCAATAATGATGTTCATTGAGCATAGCTATTTGATATGGAAAACAGGAATTATGCAGACAGGCCCTGGGTGGGTGAGATTGAGATCAAAAAGATAACTGACCAAGCCATAGAATAATTAATAATTACTCTGTGAAAAAGAAGGATCCTTTTATGTATTTTATTGTTTTCTTGTTTTGTTTTGTTTTGTACAAAAGAGCAAATTTGGCATACAGAGATACATTCACTTGTCACAGTATTGTTGCTTTGTTTTTTAAATGCAAGCTCAAACATTTCAAGGATGGCGTCAGTATATACACAAAAGCACACCCTTTTTCTCTTAATAAAAGACACGCTCTTTGACGATCAGCATCGTATGCTTTGATTCTTTCTATTTTGTTCCTAAAGAGAACTAATTCCACACAAAGTGTCGACAAGAGCCCAAAATAAGTAATTCTATCAATAGAAAAAACAGGGAAAAATACTAGCATGCAAATGCAACTTTTGTCAATAAGCTTCGAGAACTTTGAACGAGGAGAATGGCTTTACAAAGTGATAGTCCAGATTGCCACAGTGAGGACACTGCTGTACATTGCTGTACTCAGAGAAATACTGCATGCCCACACGTACATCTATGACAGGTTTCCCACAATGCTTGCAGTTCAGCCGGGCCTAGGCAGACAGAGAGTGGTGGTGCATTTAAAACAGAACTTTGGTTTTATATATATATACATATATACACTATATATACATAGTGGAGATCAAAATTAGACTTACCGTTTCCTAAATTTCAAGGTCACTGCTTGGTTCCATTTAAAGTAGAAGGGCAGTTTTTTAAGCATATTTCATAAATGAATTTTATTCTGAAGCACAGTATAAAAAACTTATTGAGAATATAAGATTGCCGATGATAAAAATTAGATTTAAAAAAAAAATTTAAAAAATGTAGGGAACACTTACAGATACCTTCAAGTTATTGGTGTTAATCTGGTATATGGTGCCAATTTCCTATTTAACTGACAGCATTCCTGCAATATTCACTGAGATTGCACGATGGCGGGCTGCTCTAAGGTGACTGAAACCCTGCAACAGGACGTTGTACAGATGAAGGCCAAAGGGATGAACTTTTCAGCCACTGCATGAGAATTTTGTCATTCCAAATCTGTAATTTCTTGTTTAATTTATTTGGGTCTGATGGGAAACATTATGTTCCACGTCAAACTTGGGAAACACTGAATCCCAAGTGCGTAAAGAAGTCAGTGAAAGGTACAAAATGGGTAAAGCAGTTCCTTGAAGCCAAGAACACTGAAATAATAAAATGGCCCGCTCAAGAGTCCTGATCTAAACCCGATTAAAGATTTCTGGGAAATCCTTGGCAACAAAGTTATGGCTAAGAAACCCACTACAGTAAGTGAACCATGGAAGAGACTGGAAGAAGAGTGGACCAAGATCACACCAGCGCAGTGTGAGAATCTAGTGATGTCCTTGCAGCCGCAGATGTGCTGAAGTCACTCAAAGCAGGGGCCTCTACACACTTCCTACTAATTTCTGACAGCTGTAACCATCCAAAATTTTAGTTGTAATTTTCTTTCCGGCTACAATGGTTACTGTTCTCTAATTTTGTTCTAGTATTTATAGATTGTTCTCTAATTTTGATCTCCACTATAATATATATATCATTTAGTAATTTAGGAGCACAAACAAACTGATTACCTGGCAGCATGGTGATGCAGCCAGTATGTCATATGTGTACATTGTGCCCAGCTGGTGCCAGCTTCCATCCCACCTGGACTTGCACTTTATACACACGATTTTGTGCACTCCTTCCAGGCAGTCCACACAGATGGCATAAAGGTGCATCAACCTCCCTTTAGAACATAAACAGAAAACCCTTTTAAACTGCAATTAGACTCTAATGAATTCAAATATATTCTAATATGGATTGAATGATATGCCATGATCAAAGCATTATTATCTGTCACAGCTGCTTTGCTTCTTTATTAGAAGAAGAAAAGGGTTTGCTCGATTCCCAAACAACTCAAAGTAATTTATATTTTGGTACTTTGCTCAAAACTGCTTTAGTCTTAATGATACTTGAATTGTTTTTGCTATGGTAAAATTAATATCATGCACAGTTTATCAACTGACTCTGCTCAACGTTATTTAATAAAAATGGAAAAGCTGGGAATGGAAAAGTTTTTGCTGTTCTTGGTATTTTAGCAAAAAAGTCAACAAACTCTTTTCTAACCAGGGCAAAAGAGACTAGATGAAAAAAATGGCAATGTGAACCAATACCAAAAACAAGGTACTAACTGATATTTTTATTTTAGGTATATTGATAATATCACTACTGTAAATACATCAATACTAAACATTTGTTGAATCATTATTTTCATGTTATAGCTGCTAACCAAAAAAAAGGGAAATATTAAATTCTATACAATTTATTAACAAAAATGCTAAAAAAAAAAATGTAATTAATTATTTTAAATGCTACATTGTGAATTTAAGCATCACAACATTATAATGTACATTATGAAAATGGATATTCGTAATGAGATTAGTTTAAGATGACACTTGACAATGTTACTGAATTATTCGTGTTTTTAAAGATTAACTTTAAATGAATGTTAGAATATGACAAAAGTAATCGAAATGTTAAAAAATAAGAAATGAGCATGAACAATTAAATAACCAATACTGATAAAAAAAATTTTTTTAAATATATTGCCTAGCAAACAATTCTGAATCCCTAATTCTGTGCATCCCTAATTTATATTTTTACTCAATATTTTAAAAGTAAAAAAGGATGTCATAAAATTGATAGTGAAAAAATGTACACTCTAAATGCAGTCTAAGCTGCTTTATATAATAAGTGTCTGCCAAATGAAGAAATGTAAATGATTTGTCTTAAGAATTTATGATATTAAAGTGACTGAGTGTATTTCTACAGAACAAACTACACTGAGCAAGCTTAAATTAATACAACTGTCACGAATCCGGTCTATAAACTTCCATTCACTCACCACCAGAGGTCACCCACTCTCCACATGGACTCTCACACTACACAGACTGTTACACATCACCCTGGACTACATTTCCCATGCTCCATTGCACTAATCACAAGCTCACCTGAAACCAATCACACACAGCTGCTACCAATAACACACACTATATAAATCAGTCTCACACCATCACTCAACGCCGAGTATTGTCTGCGTTTATCGCTCTCCAAGTGATAGCACTTTACAGAGCCATTTCCCTGTCTTAGTTTCAAGTCTCAGTTCCTAGTCTCAGTCTAGTCTCATTGTGTTTCCTGGTTTCTGATTCTTGCCCGCGTATCTTTGATTTACCTTTTGCCTTGCCGTTTTGGACTGTGTTTGCCCCTCGCCTGGACTATTGCTCACGTTTACGGATTATCTGTCTTGTCAAGCCCTCTGGATAACGTTCGCTGTCGTCTGACTCAAGCCCGTTTTGGATTGCTCTTTTGTCTTGCCTGTGCCATACCTGTTTGCTGTTGTTCGACCCTGCCTGTGTTTTTTGACCATGTTTATTAATAAAAGCTTGCATATGGATCCGCACGCCTCTCGTCTCGTCGGCTCCGTTACAACAACAATGTTCAAACTTAAAATAATTCAGGAAGTTTGCATTAACTGAAACTTGTTTAAATTAATGAAAATTGAATTTAAACAGAACTTAAGTTCAAATTAACTCCTTAAAACTTGTGAGCTGAGAAATTTTATGGGACACTATTGTAGATGTTTATGGGACACTGATGTAAAATAACACTTTCCACACTAATATTAAAAAAAAAATATGAGAAGTAAATGAGAAACGGCTCATTCTGAGTGCGAATAGTGAATTCGCTCACCTTGTAAATGGCAAGGTACATCGTACTCAATTTCATCATGGCGTGAAGGGCTCAGGAACAGCGTTCCATCCACTAAAGGGAACTGCTCAAAGATGGGCAGGGTGTGATGGCAGAGGGCACAGTTCACCACATTGCGGTGACTCGCACTGAGCGCAGAGAGGATGAACTTCCTGAGATCCTCTCCCTGCCCGGCCTGGGCATCGTCCTCCATTCGCACATGATAGGTGTTAAGCTTGTGGCGGGGAATGTGCGCGAGCAGCTCAGAAAGATCCAGCCTCCTTAAGAACTGCACAGGGTTGTCTCCGGGAGAAAGCCGAGGGAGGCACATGTTAGCGGCTCCCTGCTCAAGTTGAGCCCCGCCACGTGCCACACCACCTCCGGACAGCAAATGCTTCCTGTGGCCTTCCGTATGAACCGCGTTCTTAAGAAACTCACCCAGGTGCCTCGAACTCCGCGGGCCACTGAGGGACTGGGGGAAAAAGGAGGAGAAGCCTGAAGGAGGGGACTGAGTGGGGGATTCGCAAGGGGACCGGAGCCCGTGGGAAACCCCGCCGACGGCATTGGGAGGACCAGCGTGACATCTCTCCTGAGAGTTCTGCCAATCTGCTGATTGTCTGTGAGACAGTTCCTGACTGGAGCCACGATGCGCTAGCTTATGGCTTGCAGATGATTTCCCTTTCTTAGGCTCATCGGCAGCTTCCAGACCACCTCCACCGCAAGCGCCACCTCCGGAGGCAGAACAGCTGGGCTTCCCGTTCCCTTTCTCCGGCAACTTTTTCTTGCGCTCGTCCTGCATGCGTTTCACCTGGTACCAGTCCGTGTCTTTTTTAAGGTGTCCCTGGCCGCAGCGGCAGGAGCAGAAACGGAAGGCCAGATCGTAGCCCTTTTTGGTCCACATGTTCTGTCGGCACTGCTTCTCGTTCCAGCTGCGGGCCCGGCCGATGCAGTTGAACTGTACCAGGATGCTGCTCTCCCACTCATAGAAGCACTGCAGGTGCATCCAATTGCTGTAAGGGCAGAGTTCACTGTTGCACACCACACGCTGGTAGTCGTCCTTCTCAAGGTCAATGGGACGGCCCAGACTGCACACTAATGGGGTGGCACATGGGGCCTCTGCCAAACACAGTGAAGATTATATTAATTTAGGTTTAATGCAATGCAATAGCTCACCTAAAAATGAAAATGATTTCATCATTTACTCACCCTCATATCGTTCCAAACCAGTATGACTTTCTTTATTCAGTGGAAAAGAAAAAGAGATGTTAAAGTGATTCACTTTCATTGTAGGTAAAAAGAAGATGCAATGAAAGTGAATGGTGACTTAGGCTGTTATTTTGCCTAATATCTTCTTTTGTGTCCCAGGAAAAAAATATGAGCTTGGAACAACATGAGCGTGAGGATTTATATTTCTGGGTTCCTATATGTTAAAATATCTGTAATGCCGTTTACAATGCCTTATATTGCTAAAAATATATATATATATTGTTATTTTACATGAGGTAAATGTTTTGTACGCTAATGTAAAAAATAATGACTGAATTAATAAATCAACCCAAAAAACATTTGAATAAAGCAAACCTTCACCAAATTCATGAACGAACATCTATTTATAGACTGTGTGATTCAATCAGCTTCACTGGCAGTATGTTCAATGTCAGTACATTCAATACAAAACTTTTTATTTATGATAACTCTGTGGATGCAAATCCCACTCAAATAGAACAAATATTACGCAACACTGCTATGAATGAAGTCTGAATGTGTGTCTCATGAGAGACAGAGAAAGACAATTATACAACAGAGCTTCATTCCTCAAATTTGATTGGACAGCGCTGCTTTTTCTTTTTTAATTCTGTTTGTTCACTACCTTTCAATCCAGACTATGTAAGTATGGAGTGACAGAACTGTGTCCATGTGTTTTCTCTGGAAGACACCGAAGCAAAGTTGTATAAATTCGGCTGCAGCAACAAACATGCTTCTGTTTTCTCAATAATCGCTCTGACTGGGTTTCTCTCACAAGTTAAAATGAAAACATGGAGTGGAGTCAGGTGATTAAAGCACGTTTTGAACGCATTTAGGAACAGCCCTGTAGCTCCGCTCCATTCATAAAAGCGGTTGCAGTCCAGATTGCAGCATATGCATCATTTAATAACCTGCAAAAAGTTTTCTGAACTATTTTTTGTTCGTACAATTTGCCTAAAACCTATTTGCTATCTGTCAAAAAATAGCCTAGTAATAAAAAATAATAAAATAAACATCATGCTGTAGTACTGAATATAAAGGGGCCGTGATATTCAACAGCCCTTGCTGTAAATATTTCATTATTCATAACTGCCACTCAAAGATAGATACCACTACCATTCTCTCAAGCGCCAACGCGATTCTATGCATTTTTAAACACTCTTAACTGCACATCATTAGGGTGATATGACCTGCCATTACACAACATATACACAACACTGATCCCCAAGTCGCATGCAACTCTATTCCAAGTGCATCTTCCCTTGAACAAGGCCTAAGCAACCACCTTGTGCAGGACGATAAGTGAAAACACGGAAAGCTCCAGGCAATGTCCTAACAATTCTGATGGTGATGACACGCGCACAAAACAAGTTGCTGCAAGCGAAGGAACATTAAAAGGAAGGTAACGTTCAGAGAAACGTACCATTTGGTAGAACGTTCACTGAAGTGACGTTCTTACCACTTCTATTGTCGCTCGGCGGACCCGCTGTCGCTCCAATCAACACCGTGGCAATTCCTCCTGTAACCGCAGACGCAGAGGCTCCATTTTCTTGCTCGTCCCCGCTACTGTTCGTGCGTTTATTTCTCTTCCCCTTGTTACTTTTTTGGTTGGGCATAATGGTGTGCTCAGTATGAATGCAGCCTGTCAGCGACCGCCACCGAGCATTTCTGCGGATATCATGTCGAGGGTGCTTGGCGAATTCACTGCGAACTGTAATGCACGGGGGATGCAGATGTTACAGTTCGAACATCATCATCCTCCAGATGTGCGCAGGCAATCTTGACAGCAGAGGTACACCATGAGGAAGGCGAGTCCCTCTCTTGTTTTGATTCCTGCTCTGAAGAGAGAATGTTCCTCTGGCCCCGCCTCCATCTCTGATCCAGACCTAGAGCTCAGTTATTAATAGCACAGACCTAAGAGGGAGTCCCGAGCAAATAATCGACACACTGCTAAAATTATTAAAGTCATAAGTGCTTTGCCATATATGGCTTTACAAGTGATAAACATGCTTTTGGAGTTGTTATCTAACGAGATAAAACCTTATGTTTGCTGTTCGACATGATATTCTTAAAAATCAAGGGTCTAATTAAAACTTAAAATGGTTTTTCCAGCTAAATTTCATTGGAGAATATTTTTAGATTAGAGAACCATTATGTGCTTTAAATAATCCAGAAATGGTTCTTCACAGCTGTATCACCTGGAACCTTGTAAGGTATACTAAAGAAGTACTCTATCCAGTCACTTTAGGTGCAAATGCCTTTCAAAAATTGAAAATCAAATCTCTAAATGTCCATTTTAACTATGCTCATTGATTCAAAGATAAAAAGTCAGAAATGTGAAATACAAGTCTTAACTCCAGTTCATGCATTTATATGACAGAGTTTATTGCACTTTAAAATAAACTGTCTCCAGCCATTTGAGAAGCAGATGAACCATCATAAGACTAAGGCAGCAACGTAGAAATCCAAATACACACTAAGGTTAAAGTCAGTTTTAAATGTTCATACATTTATCATTAAAAAATACAATAAAATAACAATTCCAAGTTTATTCTGCAGTCATTCTGGCATAATCCTCATAATGACGAGTAGAAATTTATAAACACACTCCCCTCTATTTAATTAATTTATTTCCTATTGCTAGTCATGCTAAGGTCTTCCTGAGCTTGAAATGACACAAACTGCACCATTGGGAGTCCTACAACATTATACATAAATAACAAGAACAGCACAAGTACAATGTGGAGATGTTTTTGCAAGAGCTTTATAAAACAGAATATCACACGGAGCAGTTCTGATGATTTGTTGAACTTGGTTGTTTTTTTAAACATTTAATTCCAGAAAATCATACAGCAGATAAATGCTACCATTTATGTTTCTCAGCATTTGAGATAAAATGGCACAGATAACTTCATTGACTATGCCTGAAATTAATCATCTCACAGTAATGGCACTGCAAAGAAACAACCTCATGATTACTGTAGACAGCAATTATGCAGTCTACAATCAATACAGTCAGAATAGGACATCAGAGGTACAGTATAATCTGTAAAATTGATATTAACCCATGTGGATATTCATTTCAAATAGGTTGAAAACAATGTTTGATGAATTTATTCAGTTCCAGAAAACCAATAACATGATCATGCACACTATAACTGTTATGATATTTTAATGATATGGCTGTTGAGGTGTTTAAACAGGGAAGATTGCTACTTTTCAAAAACTTTGTGCAGATCACTCCCCTGAGAGAGAGAAAGTTGCTGTATAAAAATATTCCAATCCAGTATACAAAAATGTTACATTCTCAAGTATATTTCTATATCAAAATGTAGCAATGACATGTCAAAAACACATCTGCACTTTTTACTTGAGTTTAGAGAAGACTGTTAAATTCAGTCCCGCAGTAATATGACATCAACGTTGTCGTGAACTCCTTGCAGTAAGAGCTCCCCTTCGAACGCGATGAGCTTCTTTCGCTTGGCCGCTTTCAGCGTTCCGACCAGAGCTTCAAAGAGGTTGGCGCACTGGTCATCATTAAACAAGACTCCAAATTTGACGCTGATCTTCCCATCTGCGTCTGTGAGACAGCGAGAGTGGTCAAGGCTCACTCTAAATCATTCATTAACAACCCTGAACGTATCCAATTAACATTTGTGTACTTAATAAAGCACTAAAACAACATAGAATCAGTGTTAGCATATCTCAAAAGATCTCAGAGAGCCAAATACCACAATGACACCTGCATTTGTATGTCAACTAATAGAAACTAAATGACTAAAGACTGGAGTTATGACTGCTGAAAATTCAGCTTTGCCATCGCAGGAATAAATTACAGTTTAAAATATATTAAACTAGAAAACAGTTATTTTAAATGTGAATAATATTTACAATAATTTGATCGAATAAATGCAGCCTTGGTGAGAATAAAATACTTCTTTCAAAAACATTGAAAAAAAAATCTTAATTAGATAGTGTATAAGATGCAGAAATTAATTAATAGAAAAGCAGATCATACCATACCATACCATATAATTTCCGATTCAACATTTCACTCAAATTTTAATATCATAATTTGGAATAGGGAAAACGGGTAAAAAGAAGCATTTTCACTCGTGGTCTCAGACTTTATCCCTTAACAATGATGTTGATCAAAAACTGCACAAGACTTACTTTTACTGCCCAATCGACGAATCTCATCAACGAGCAGTGTAACTTCATGTTCCACATTCATTTTTTGTCACTGAAAGTATACATGCATGTTAATATTTTAACTTAGTCTATTTTACTGTATTCAGTCATTGAAAGACTTTAGGACAGGGCTGTCCAAACGCGGTCCTGGAGGTTTTAGCCCTGACAGCCCTGCTTTAGGATATACCAGGGGTGCCCAAACTCGGTCCTGGAGGGCCGGTGTCCTGAAGAGTTTAGCTCCAACCCCAATTAAAC
>NW_015555808.1:66174-71577 GCF_001515605.1 Sinocyclocheilus anshuiensis | reverse complement strand
CCAACCCCAATTAAACACACCTGAACCAGCTAATCAAGCTCTTACTAGGCATACTAGAAACTTGAAGGCAGGTGTGTTGAGGCAAGTTGGAGCTAAACTCTGCAGGACACCGGCCCTCCAGGACCGAGTTTGGACACCCCTGCTTTAGGATATACTGAGATTCCTATAGTCCAGGGTTCCTCAAATCTTGCCCTGGAGGGCCAATGCGCTGCAGAGTTTAGCTCCAACCCTGATCAATCTCCCCTACCTGTGATTTTCTAATGATCCTGAAGACATTGATTAGCATGCTCAGGTGTGTTTGATTAAGGTTAGAGCTAAACTCTGCAGGAAAGTGGATCTCGTGGGCCAGATTTGAGGATCCCTGCTATAGTCTATCTTTGGGTCATGCAATGCTGATTAAAGTTTGAATATGTAAACATTTTACTCAAAAACTGCAACTGGAATATTAAATAATAGTTCGTTTAAAGCGTCCTAAGCATTCTTACGTGGATTACAACAGTAAACACGTGCTGAATAATAAATAGCTAAACTGATTTAGATATTCATTCTTTACACGCGTCATTTAGCGCCCTCTCTGGATGAGTTGGGAATTGCAACGCCGCAACCCACCGGTTTATTGTAGGCTGACCATATAAAGATTATAATTACTTATCATCTTGAATTTTGATTGAGAAAATAATACGTGTGGCCTGCATGCCATACCGTTGATTAAACATAATGAGGCATAATTAGTAAAAGTCTGCACGGCTTTCGTAGAGCACGAGGATTATCATTTGATCAAGCAATGCGGAAGTATTAATCTGAACACTGAAAGTGAAAGAAATGTGTGAAAAATTGCATTGAAGCACATTGTGAATCACACATAATTTGAATTCTATCACCACACAGGTTGAATTCCATAAAGTATAAATAAATAAACAAACAAACACTTTTTGTGCGTAAAGCCATTCACACCGCATCAAAGAGGCTTCCATACAGATTCTGGATTATTAAACCATAACTCCACTGGGGAAAAAAATACATGTATTCGGATAAATAATTCATTAACATCAAAAACATTACAAAGCAGATATATGTTCAACATACTTACCTTTGTGGTGGTTTCGTGCCGCCGCTCTGCTGACTATAGGCTGATTGCGATGAGAAAGCACTACCATAGATGGCTTTGTGTGTGTGACGTCACGTTAAACTTCCCTCTTTACATTAAAACTAGTTACAAAGTCATTTGTTAACCTAAAGTGAATTTTTTGATAAATTTGTAATGGCAGAGGCCCTAATACTATGCCGCTGAGTGATGACATATCTAAAAAAAAAATTATAATTTCTGGACGATTGATGCTACGTGTAAAAGATACTGACATTAAAAGTAGACATAACAGATTAAACAGCTGCTTTAATCGACATCTGTAATTCTAATAATGTAGGCCTAACTCTTTGTTCTATAGCTTGTTTTGACAATTAAAATAAACTATAACCAGCGTTGGGGAAAGTTACTTTAAAAAGTAATGCATTACAATATTGTAAACCTCAGGCTGAAGGAAAAGTAAATTCACGTCTGTACAGTAGAACACAGGAGAAGAAGGTTCAACACTCTTCAGCAATAAAAAAAACAATGAAGCACAATTGTTAGTTTATCTAAAGTCATTTTTGCTTATTAGTATGGTTGAACTGGATCATCAAAGGTCAGCAGCAAAGATATTGGTTAATAAAATGGGATTAGATACATTTGTGTTATTTAACATTTAATTATTGCAGGTTTGAGTCATATTCTGAGTTTGCATTTCACTGTTTTAATTCATTTTGATGAATACTAAATCTGTGTCTTTTTGCGAGTGGGATGAATTAATGCACATTCACATTTAGTCTAGAACTACAGTAACATCATGTTCAAACGTCATGTAAATGGGAAAACAAAGTAACTGGCGTTATTTTTTTGAAAAAGTAACTCAGATATTTTCTTGTAAATTAAAAAGTAATGCGTTACTTTACTAGTTACTTGGGAAAAAGTAATCTGATTACGTAACTCGCGTTACTTGTAATGCGTTACCCCCAACACTGACTATAACCTATGCAAATTGTATTAAACTTTTATTATTATACGTTTGTTCAGTAAATAATACAAGTAATACTAATTTATTATTTTAATATAATCGATATTTACTGCAACATTCCATGAAAATGCTGTCATCCATAAATGTTGGAACTATATATGAAAGTTCATTTACAAGACACCAGATGGCAGTAAACAGCAATTTATTATTGATTACTGCTAGTTTTTATCAATGCTCAAAAACAGCAATACAAATATCAACAAATAAAAATGATAGACAATAAAAAAGAAAAAGAAAAAGGGGGTGTTTAATACATTGCAAACTGAAAATAAACAATTTGAGACATTTCATTAAAGATAGGAAAGGAGTTACAAACAGATCAAGTTTTTCAAGCTTTTCTTAGACAATTGGATCAGGTATTGCTCAAATTCTCTCATGAAAACAAAAAAAAGAGAGGTCTGGAGTTTGAATATTTGCATCTGTGTATGTGGAATTTTGCAAGCAGCAAAATCAGATTCACTACATAAAACTATTTTTCTGATTACTGCTATTACGGTGATGTTTGGTTTGCAGCCAACAAGCTAACTAAATTATTTTTGTGTATTGGACAATTCAACGTTAATATAATATTGATGTGTAGGCCTATATATGAAATTGGAAAAAGGATAGATAGATAGATGGATGGATGGATGGATGGATGGATGGATGGATGGATAGAATGCGAATGTGCTCTTTCTAGCTATTTAAAAATTATTTCTCATGCCGCCGAAAAGCGCATGCGTACGAAAATGACGGTCTTAGGCACGTTTAGTTGGTTTGTCGACGCCCCTTTGAAATGTGGGAAATGTGGTTTTTGGTGCCTGACGCTTCTTTTGTAGTCTACAACGTATTACGTAAGGGGGTCGATAACTACACCGACCAACCGGCATGGCTTTAAAAACACGGCTTCGCCTCTTATTAAAGGTCGTAGTCCCGTGTTATACAGTGTAAACACTTGAGCATACACTCCAGGCTCGTGGTTCTTTTGGGAAATCGTTTTAGAATTACATTCATAAATACTCTTTTCAGTGGGAATAAGAGGACACCTGCAATGTCTCCAGTACAAGAAAATTCGCGGTGGCCCCGAGTATCAAAGTTCACTCTGTCAGCATGTGCTGCAACTGTTGCAGAATTAGGTATCTACACATCCTTTCTAGCTTTTAAAATAATACATTTAATTTTTAAAAAACGTTTCATATAAATCAATATCTACAATACAGTATATTTTAATAATAATTTGAGTGTACTTCTGTGTGTGTGTGTTTATACCATTTTTTATTTTAGTCACATTTCCTCTGGACCTTATCAAAACCAGACTTCAGATACAGGGTGAAGGCAGTTCCCAACAGCATGGTGGAAATGTACAGCCTCCAAAATACAGGGGCATGCTGAGCACAGCTCTGGGTATAGTGCGAGAAGAGGGGCCCTTGAAATTGTGGCAAGGGGTCACACCAGCTATCTACAGACATATAGGTAAAATGTTAATTGCAATGAGCATTATTAACAAACTGTGTTGTATGCATGTACAGAATAAAATTGTAATGCACTTGTCTGAATAATTCAATGCATGTATTTGAATCCCCTTCTGACCTTTGGAATTCCTCACTTTTAGTGTATTCAGGCGGCAGGATGTTAGCTTATGAACAGCTCAGGGAATCTGTTTTGGGAAGATCTGAAGATGGCGTTTTTCCAGTTTGGTGAGGGAAACATCGGTGAAATATGAAACAGGACAGTGATTAACGTCTAAATAGATGGGATCAGCATATGTTCTGTGATGTGTATAGGAAAGCAGTGATCGGCAGTATGATATCAGGTGCCTTGGGCCAGTTCATCGCTAGTCCAACAGATCTAGTGAAGGTTCAGATGCAAATGGAGGGCAGGCGCCGTCTAGAAGGGAAGCCGCCAAGGTGAGACATAGGCTAAAAGGAATAGTTCACCCTAAAATTTAAATTTGCTGAAAATGTTCTCACCCTCAGGCCGTCCAAGATGTAGAAGAGTTTGTTTCTTCATCTGAAGAGATTTGGAGAAATTCAGCATTACATCACTTGCTCACCAATGGAGTGAATGGGTGCCGTCAGAATGAGAGCTGATAAAAACATCATAGTAATCCACACAACTCCAGTCAATCAATGAACATCTTGTTAGTGAAAAGCTGCGTTTATAAGAAACAAATACACCATTAAGGTGTTTTAAATCATCGCTTCTGGCCAAAATACGAGTCTATAATCCATAATAACAATTCCTCAGATGAAAAGGTCCATCCCCTGTTGTCCTATTACATCAAAATCTACTCTAATCTTGTTTAGCGATGTTCACAGGAGAAAGCAATATTATGGATAGAGGACTCATAGCAATGGTTTGAAGTTAAAAACGTCTTAATGATGAACTTGTTTATTACAAACATGCAGCTTGTGGTTTATTTACATAAATTGTGGATTTTTCTGGACTCTCCTTCTGACGGCACCCATTCACTGCAGAGGATATATTGGTGAGCAAGTGATGAAATGGTAAAATTCTCCAAATCTGTTCTGATAAAGAAACAAACTCATCTACATCTTGGATGGTCTGAGGGTGAGTAAATGATTGGGTGAACGATTCCCTTAATTCATCCGTTTTTTTAAACTGACAGAGTACATGGGGTTTACCACGCATTTACGAAGATCGTAGCAGAAGGAGGAATACGAGGCCTTTGGGCTGGATGGGTTCCCAATGTTCAGAGAGCTGCACTGGTCAATTTAGGAGGTACAGTATCCAAGACTTCTAGAAATCAGTTGTCAGCTGCCCTTTTGTTTTACGTCAAATATTTTTCATTTTATTTCACATTTAGATCTCATGACATACGATACCGTAAAGCATTTTCTACTGAGAAACACCTCCATACCAGACAACAGCATTTGTCATGGATTGGCCAGGTGAAATTTTGCTATTCTACTAATGTTGCCACACATAATAATGTCATGTTCAACAGTTTGTTCCAAAACATTTTTACAGCATATGCTCAGGATTGGTTGCAGCTATTATGGGAACACCAGCTGATGTGGTGAAAACTAGAGTAATGAACCAGCCACGGGATTCAAATGGGAGGTTAGTTTCGTGTATTTTTCAAAGCTGATGCTTTTTTAAAGATCATTATTTTGTGTATTTGGTGTAACAGAATATGTTGACATGCTTTAATGTTCAAAAAACACATTATTTTTCAAATACTGTACATTATTGTAGGTCCTCTATGCCCCGCCTCTGTCAAACGCTTAGTTTTCTACAAAGTCCCTCCTTCCGACAAGCGCAGTCTGCTCTGATTGGCCAGCTGACCCAG
>NW_015555808.1:54170-66046 GCF_001515605.1 Sinocyclocheilus anshuiensis | reverse complement strand
ATCTTAAAGATTCCTAAATGCATCTACTTTCGGAAGGCCAAATAAAGTGCTTTTGCTTTCGCCTAGAAACACACAGCGTCTCCCTAACCGTAACACTAACTGCGGTTACTGAAACCACGCCTTTTCTTTGCGTGAACATTTGGGCGGCATTACGCAAATATTTCCACATAGTGAGGTAGATATGTGGGGGCGTGTTAGAACGAGCCGTTTTAGGGGGGCGTGGCAGAGTCTTAACTTTGATAAAGAATATCTCTTTGGTTTTGAGACTTTAGTCTTTGCAACTTCAGGGATCTTATCTATGCACAATCAGCTTTTAACACTCCAAAGAGAAAGGAAAACTTGAAATCGCATCATATGACCCCTTTAAGACAATTATTTAGTTCGTTATAATAACATATTTTTATGATTCTGTTTGCAGGGGTCTTCTCTACAAGTCTTCTACTGACTGTCTGGTTCAGTCGGTGAGAAAAGAAGGATTTTTTTCCCTCTATAAAGGATTTCTACCAACTTGGTTTAGAATGGTACTATGACTTTAAATATGACATGAGTTTATTTAAGTTTTATTGCTTGTGTTCCTATTCTAACTCTGTTTTTGTTCCCAGGCTCCCTGGTCTTTGACTTTCTGGCTTACATTTGAGCAAATGAGACGAGCAATGGGCATCAGCTCATTTTGACGATTTTAAGAGTTGGACCTAGAATATTACTTTGTCCCTATAAAGTTTTTTGAGCTGAACATTCCGGTCCTCATTTTTTTTTAGGTGTGAATTTAGTTGTATGCAGGTACACACTGCAGGTTAAGTTGTTTGATCACTGTATGTCTTGGAGAAAATAAAATGGCACAGCAATCATTTATAAAAAAAAATATGACAGTTGTTGTTGTCTTCTTTTCACACATTTTTATGGTTTTAGTTTTCCTTAACTATAATAAACCTGGATCTAACCAGTTGAAAAGTGGCCAAACCCCTCTAAATCCAGTCAAAAGACCAGCCTTGGCAACCAACTAAGACCAGAAAACCTTTGGCTTGTTTAGATGTTCTTCTGCAGGGAAGGCTGTGCTATGTGAACAAAGATTTATTAAAATCAATTATTTTGTGAGCAGCAAACTTTCTAATAAACCTGTCAAGAGAACAACGAATAGAGCAGTTTTTCTTACTACAGAGAAAAAAGTTTGTGTATACAAAGCATCTTATATTACATAAAAGACTAAATCTTTATTTTATGTCAGAATATTTCAGAAAACCTAGTGAGATAAAGGTTAAAACATATTTATTGTTATATGCATTTAGAGTCCTCAAACAACCACTAGAGGGCATCCAGTCAAAAAAAATTTAGCAGAAAGGAAATGCACCCGGAACGTAAACATGAACCCGCTGGCTGTGCCATTTCCGCTCTGGCTATTTTCACGTTCAATAAAATGACAATGCCGAGTAGTGGCTCCTCTCGGCGTTTAGTCCAGTATGTCATCGTCCGATCAGACCTGATACACACTTTGTCATGGCCTTTAGGAGCGGTTATAACTCAAGCCTGTCACGCGGCCACTGCTGCCATTCATTTACACTACAGTGACCCTGATACTCAGGAATATCTGGCAGAACTGGACAGCATGCACAAAGTAGTGCTGCAGGTTAGTACTGCAATTACATCACATGCACCATGCGATTCTGTCCCTACAGTGTTGGATAGGATGGGTAGCATTATATAGTAATCTTTGATCTTTCTAATTGTTAACAAATACTAATAAAGCCATTAGCTGATTCACAAGTGACAAATTTGTGAATAATTGACATTTATTTTCATTAAATAAATATGCATGTACTCTTTTTATAGTTTTAAGCTTTAGTATTATTTTCCCCCACAGGCACCAGATGAGGCATCTCTCTCCGCTCTTTCCAGTACTCTACTAGAAAAAGACATTGCACATAAACTATGGATGGAGCAGCCAGAGAATATCCCCACATGTCTGGCATTGAAGCCCTACCCTAAAGAGACTGTGCATCCATTTCTAAAAAAGCTCAAGCTTTTCAATTGAATTCTGTATGAATTGTACAATATAAACACAACGATTGTTCAGAATGGAATGTGGCTAAATGAACCTGCTGGAACAGCCTTACCATCACATCTTTGGTTTTCATCCACATTTTGTCTTGTATCTTTGTGGCGAAATGTTACTCACTGAAGTGGTGTTAGTACTGTAAATTCTTTAATATCTGAAATAAAAACTGAATGTCTTTATTCTGCATTTTGATCATTTTGGGTAATGCATTTCATCAGTGTCTACAATGGAATCTGAAATAATCCCAAATGTTTTTAAAATGTACTGATGACTCATTGGAAGGGCTTTTGAAATATGTATAATTGAACAAATTAATAGTTTAAACTAAGACTTGTGATTTATGTGCTGGTGGGTTAGTAATTCTGGATTGGTTTGTTAAGGTTCATATGCGCGGTGTGAGAGTTAGAATGACTCTTTTGAGCCGCTCTTTTTAGTGAATCGAGCTTCACTGTTCGCGACCAGGTCGCGATGTAAATGTTTGATTCGAATCAAACTTTTACATTGCGACCAGTGAAGCTCGATTCTCGAACGAACGAGTTTTACGACCCGGTTCTTTTTAGTGAATCAAAACGTTAACGTTACATAGTGACTAATGAAGTTCGATTTTTCGAGTTAATGACTTCTATGACCCGGTCTTTTTAGTCAATCAAAAAGTTATATAGTGCAGTGGTTCCCAACCCTGGTCCTGGAGGCACCCCAACACTGTATGGTTTGCATGTCTCCTTAATCAAACACACCTGATTCAGATCATCAGCAGAGACTCCAAGACCTGCAATTGGTGTTTCAGAGAAAGGAGACATGCAAAATGGGCAGTGTTGGGGTGCCTCCAGGACCAGGGTTGGGAACACTGATATAGTGAACACTGAAGTTCGATTCTCGAGTGAATGACTCTTATGAGTCGGTTCATTTTAGTGAATTACACTTATGACTCAGTTTTACAATTAATCTTACTTATATCATTAATGTCATACTTAATTAACCAAGAACTGATAATGCGGTATGTTGTTCTTACGATTAGTGAGAACTATCTGACTGGTTGTTCATATGACAAAGTATAGTTAAAAAAATACACATTAAGTTTTTTGTACTGCATCAAAATAATAATGAATAACTGTTATTGAACAGTTTAGATTCCATTCCCTAGATATAAAGATGGCACTTGCAGTCCTTTTTTACATGGCGCTTTATTGCAATGTGTTGCATTCTCACATTCATGGATGTTATAGAGATTTGTTAGTCAAAGCATAATTTCCTTCAAGGTATGTATCTACACCTTGGAAAAGCAACAAAGGGGCCATATGTATGAGGTGTGAGTGAGTGTTTCTTGTTTGTCTGAATGTATGTGTATGTGTGTGTGTGTGTAAATGTATGTGTGTAAACTTCAAATCTCAGTTTGAGCAGCCACATAATTCCATGAAATGGACAAGGAAAATAAGACCGATTCAGTAGATGCGAAACAGTTTTGCAGCCCGCAGGACAATCCCGCAGGTGCTGGACCCAGCATGTGACCGATTGTCTACAGCATCCTAAGAAAGGTAGGATTCTCCAGATAAACCTGGACATAGAGAAAACAAAAAACAAAAACATGCAGAAGTCTCCCAGATACATCTTCATTCATTATGTCCCACACACAGCTGCAATGATGCCTCTTAAGAAAAAAAAAGTTCACAAGTATTATACAAAACTGAACAAAATGAGTAAAATGTATATATCTATATATATTTGTTTATTTATATTAATTTTACAGGTGAAAAGTGGAACCTTGCCTTGAAAGAACAAGCGCCGTTTCAGTGGAGCTACAAACACATGACTTCCCTTCACCAATACAACTAATATCTGTATATTCATAAGGCAGCACTTACAATATGCAAAAAATCTCAGGTAAACAGTAGCTACTGTAGATGATACCATGTAGAGATGACATCTGAATGACAAGGAGAGTGTGTGGTGGTCGATACGTAGGATTCACTACTATGATATGAGGAAATGCAGATTGTACAAGTTTGCATAAATGGTTCTTAGCACTTGGCACTGAGCGTGCAGGGCCTGAAACGACTTTCAAAGCCTACGATACAGACCGCGATGAACAGAAAGCAGAGATCGATGAGGAATGTCTTCAAAAGATAAAGCCAGGAGGTCTGAACGTGAGCGCGCCGACTAAAAGGACAGGGCAAAGGGGAGGTGGAGCACCTGAAGAAGATAGGCATAGTTAGATCTACGGTTCTGCAGCAGAAAAAAACACCCATGTAGCAAAGATTCCGCTACCCTGCTCTTTTAAGGGATCCAATGATGAGAGCCTGACAAGCCAAGTTCTTCCTGAAGAACCTGAGACACGTTTTGATTTTTCGTGGAAAGCAAAATGGCATTTCACTTTGCGAAAATACATTCAGGGGGTATGAATTTTTTGTCTTCCTTTTTTTTCTTCTTCTTCCCAGAACATGATGCTATATTCCGATTTAAACATGGCCTCTTTCCTTGTAATTCATGTATAAAGTGCAAAATTAGATTGTATTCCTTGCAAGTTCCTGGTACATATAGGTTTTTTGTAAAAAACTTCATGTAAAATACAGCAAAAGTCTTACAAAGGTCAGTATAAGAAAATCCCCATAAACAAGAACATGTTCATCAAACGGTGAGGAGCAGTCCTCTATGCTGAAAATATGTACAAGAGGCACCTCAAATTTGGTATAAAGAATCCAGCTAAATAAAGTTTAAAGTTTAAATATCTAAGTATAGTTGCATCAGTATGGTTTTCTCGCTTTTTGCCCGAGTAGCTTGAAACCACTTGTTTCGAACTACAAATAATGTATATCCTTCCGAGTTAAAAAAAACAAAATAAGAGGAAAAACAGGAGATATTTGTTAGCATGCAATGCTAAAATACTGCATTCAAAGCAATAATCCGTTTTGAGTTGTCAGTTTTAAAACAAAAGCCAAATGCTTTTCATTTAACCTCTAAAGGTGCATAGCTAGCGGATAGAAATCTGTCTTCCTGAAAACAGTGACTAAAGTTCCTCCCGAAGAGGCATTTGCATGTTTGGTAGCTCAGTAGCAACGGGGGAACATCTGAAGAAACTCGCTACTGTACGTCTTTGAAAGTAATCAAACCAGCTAGGGGAATATATCCAGAAAGTAAAGACAAAATGGTAGTGTTATAAACATGACGTGATAAGGGACACCTATTCAGGAAAAACTCAATGCTACATTTTCCAATTGCATGAACCTTGCATATGATATGGATCTTTTAGTATCTTGAAGCTTTGGTCATATATCCGTTCTTGTCTCAAAAGTGTTTACACATGGCAAAAACTACATCAGGCAGTTAACGAAACCCGACTACAATAAGCCAGTGCTGTTCTCAAACCAAGGTTCCACTTTGTCAGAGCTGTTTAAACTTTGACAACAGAGAAATTAAATAATATGGCCTTTTTTTTTTTTTTAATTAACCCGTACAAAAGCCAGTCCATGCTGCTTCTCCCTCAGCAAAGTCACATTCAGCAGTCACTAAACCATTCTCACATATAGAGCAATCTCAACACCCACAGGAAAAGTTGCAGGTATTCCAAAAAAAAAAAAAGATAGAAAGAAAAAAAAGAAAATCAAAATCAGGACATTTGTCTGTTTTTCCATTTTAAACACCAGATATACAGTATTAATCACACACATACACTTTCAGACAGCCATACACATAAAAAAAAAAAAAAAGCAAAAAAAAAGTAAAGAATGGAAGCAAGTAGTTATTACCACAAACTCGGAGCACTACATTTTGTTGATTCTGAACAGATACATATTCACATTTATCTGTTATATACACAATACTTTGATAATCCAGGTTCTGAATCGTTCTATTGTACCTTGATGTTGTGTACTGACTGTGAGAGCCGTTATAAACAAGAAAACAAAACAATAAAAACAGTATTAATAGGTGCTGTTTGCTAGTTTGGTATATTTGGCATAAACACGGTCATGATGACAGGTAGGGTTCATTAAATGACTCTTATCCACTGCATAAAAAACATTTTTATCTATACAGGAATGCCCGTTCCCCAAAGAGAAGGGCAGAATTGATTAATTACGACATCTGTGTTTTTTCGGTGAGCCAAAAACGGGAAAAAACACAGACTGACTTAAATGACTTAAATGTTATGTATGCATCAATTCATCTCGCGTTTTGTAATGTCTATGTACATTTATATATAGCAGAAAGTGGCTTGATCTCAACAGTACATACTGCCGGCTGAATTTCATAGACGAATGAGAATCTGCTTTACGAAATTAGACATTTTTATATAGTGTCATGAACAAAAGAACACTGTTAAAAGAGAATGAAAATATGTGAGAGGAGAGACAGTCACGCATGCAACACGATTTCGAGCTGTGCTCCAATTATGTCGCACGATTTGTGAAATATCTCGTGCTCACACGGTGAGACATCAATTTCGACCACAGCAAGTCTTTTTGTTTTGATATCTTTGATTAAAAAAATAATTTGGTTTTCCATTAGTACGTTTCACGTAAACTAGCAAATGTTTAGGTTCGTAATCAATCAGGGATGACTAGTAGGTAAATGAACAAAGGATAACGCCGATGAACAGTGTCTGACTGGGCAACAGTAGTCTCATGAGCAGTCAAAGACCTGGAGAATGCAGCCGACGGTGCGTGAAACAACACCTCGCTCCTCCAGTCAGGAAGGAGCACCTGTGGTTTTGAAGAGCATCCTTAAAAAACACTCAACTGTATAATGAAAATCAATGTACAATGTACATTTTCGCACCTGCGTGCAATGCAACAGAGGGTTTGTAACATTTACCGGGGTGTTCGATAACCAATATCAATCGTAAAAATTCGAGTCTCTTGATATATGAGAGCGCTCGAGACACCCCTGGATGATTACTTTTTAAATAACAAAGTGACATTACAGATTCTCAAAGTCGATAAAAAGGAACTGGTGTTAAGTTGATGCGTTCGAAACAAGAATTGCCTGTAATTTGATGAGGTTTCATTTTTAAAGGAAATTACAAAGTGTGAGCTTGTCCTAACTTTGTCCGCTTGTGCTGTACAATAATACCAACCTGCACAACACGTCGCCGCAAACAACACTGATAGGCTGAGTTGACCCTAAGTGGCTCGTATTCACAGCTGCTGAGGGGGGAAATGTGTAGGACATTGTTAAAAAAATGTCTGCTGTATCAGAACAGTGCTGCCAGGAAAGCTTGCGGCAGACGGATACGCACTACAGAGCAGTCTCCCATCCTGGCGATGCTTGTTCTGAAAACGACAACAGAGAAAAACAAACAAACCAAAATAAAAAAATGACAACAAACAAAACAGATTAACAAATAAAAAGAGGTGGGAAATTCCTCCCATCAGGCACTGCTGAGGAGAACCTATCAGTCACAGATCCAGCTGAAACTGAGCAATATACCATGAATATAGCAACACCATGACAACAGCCAGCCCCAGTTTCCATTTCGACCAATCCAAGCTCAGCTGCTGCGCTGCTCTCCAAGAATTTTTTTTTTTTTTTTTTTTTTACAGACTTGGCAAATTCTGGAACGTGATATTTTCTCCTTTCCAGAAACAGACGTTTAAAAAGGTGATCAGGAATGAGCACTTTGTCGAACGGCTATGAAACCTCACAAGCCTGAGCCCAGACACTGACCCTGCAGATATACTGTATAGAAACCAAAGGTGAAGAATAAAAATCTCTACATGTGGAGACAGTCCTCTGGCAGACGGTGGGCGACTCACTCGGTCAGGAGCTGCTGGAGGAGGCTCTTCTGCTGAGACTGGGCTGTGGGGGTCCCGCTCGGGCCCTTCTGGGACCCGATGGGCCCAGACTGGTTAAGGTAGGAGTCACTTCCCACCAGGTTTACCGTGCACTGGACATCAGCGAACACCTGAACCTGCTGTACCTGAGAAATGGGAATGAATGGAAAAAGGAAAGACCGTCGTGTATGATTTTTTTTTTTTTTAAAGAAATTAATACTTTTATTCAGCAAGAATGCATTAAATTGAACAAAATGACAGTTAACATTTAGAATATTACAAAAGATTACTTAAAAAAAAAAAAAAGCTGTTCTTTTTAACTTTCTAGTCATCAAAGGATCCTGAAAAAAAATGTGTCATGGTTTTCACAAAAAATATTAAGCAGCACAACAGTTTCTAACATTGATGATAATAATAAGAAATGTTTTTTGAGCACCAAATCAGCATATTAAGAGTGATTAAGAGCTGTTTTTATGGCTTTTGAAATTACAGGAATAAATTACATCTTAAAATATATTAAAATACTGTTAAAAACTGTTAATAAAATAGTAATTATATTTCACAATATTATGTTTTACTGTAATTTTGATCAAATAAATGCAGCCTTAGTTAGCTTTTTTTTTTTAAATATTAAAAAAAGTCTTCCAGATCCCAAACTTTTGAATGGTAGTGTACAGTTATTATCATTAACCTTTTCAGTACTTGAAAAAATAAACATGAAGTGAAATAAAATAAAATATAAAAATAAACTTTTACTTTTTTTAACAGTGGTGCTTTTTTTTTTTTTTTTTTTTTTACAGACTTGGCAAATTCTGGAACGTGATATTTTCTCCTTTCCAGAAACAGACGTTTAAAAAGGTGATCAGGAATGAGCACTTTGTCGAACGGCTATGAAACCTCACAAGCCTGAGCCCAGACACTGACCCTGCAGATATACTGTATAGAAACCAAAGGTGAAGAATAAAAATCTCTACATGTGGAGACAGTCCTCTGGCAGACGGTGGGCGACTCACTCGGTCAGGAGCTGCTGGAGGAGGCTCTTCTGCTGAGACTGGGCTGTGGGGGTCCCGCTCGGGCCCTTCTGGGACCCGATGGGCCCAGACTGGTTAAGGTAGGAGTCACTTCCCACCAGGTTTACCGTGCACTGGACATCAGCGAACACCTGAACCTGCTGTACCTGAGAAATGGGAATGAATGGAAAAAGGAAAGACCGTCGTGTATGATTTTTTTTTTTTTTAAAGAAATTAATACTTTTATTCAGCAAGAATGCATTAAATTGAACAAAATGACAGTTAACATTTAGAATATTACAAAAGATTACTTAAAAAAAAAAAAAAGCTGTTCTTTTTAACTTTCTAGTCATCAAAGGATCCTGAAAAAAAATGTGTCATGGTTTTCACAAAAAATATTAAGCAGCACAACAGTTTCTAACATTGATGATAATAATAAGAAATGTTTTTTGAGCACCAAATCAGCATATTAAGAGTGATTAAGAGCTGTTTTTATGGCTTTTGAAATTACAGGAATAAATTACATCTTAAAATATATTAAAATACTGTTAAAAACTGTTAATAAAATAGTAATTATATTTCACAATATTATGTTTTACTGTAATTTTGATCAAATAAATGCAGCCTTAGTTAGCTTTTTTTTTTTAAATATTAAAAAAAGTCTTCCAGATCCCAAACTTTTGAATGGTAGTGTACAGTTATTATCATTAACCTTTTCAGTACTTGAAAAAATAAACATGAAGTGAAATAAAATAAAATATAAAAATAAACTTTTACTTTTTTTAACAGTTTACTTGAGCTTGTTGCCAACATTTCTAAATAAACTAAAAATAAAACTTAGTAAAAACTATCAAGACATATTTAAAAATGATGAAAAATTGAAATGAAAAAAAAAAAATTTAAAATTATTTAATTATTTAATTAAAGATTAAAATAATAGCAGAAAATATACAGAAAATATACAAAATTTTGAATCTAAAATCAAATTCAAAATATGAACAAAAACTATAATAGTATATCAATTATTCTAAAATAACACTGGTAGTGTAGTTTAACCAAAATTGTGCAATTACAATGAAATTACAAAAACTTTCAAGCTTCAATAAAAACAAAAAACAAACGAAACTTATTTCTTTACTCTTTTCCACAGAAGGAAAAAATAGTTACACACAATACACAGATTTAAAAATGGTATGAGGGTGAGTAAATGAAGACTCAATAAATAACCAATGACCATCTTACCTGATCGTTACACATTGAAGTGACGTTGCCAAGGTTATTGTTGCCCATGCCGACAGATGGTCCAATAGGAGGTAGAGTGCTCACCGCTCCTGACCCTCCAGCCATTGACACGGTGATGCTCATGTTGTTATACACGCCTTGCTGCCCAAAGCTCTGAGAGACAGGCTGGCCTGCCTGGTTATACATACTGACACAAAACAAGATGAAATGGTTTAAATGAAGATGAATACACAAACACAACAACAGAAAAACCAAATTGCATAGTTTTGTCACCTTTTGGTGATTGCTATCAAACACCATACCTGTTGTTGCCCATGGCCCCTTGCTGCCAATTCTTTATGTCAGGTGACTGATAACCAGGTGGAGGCTGCGCTTGCTGGAGCAGAGGACTCTGGGAGGTGGAGTTCTGAGGTGAAAGCAGGGGGCTGGTTGGACTAAGCTCAGGAGCGAAGGATGGATCTGCTTGCTGGATCATGCCTGTGAGAGAGTTGTGCATTGGCTCTTTTAGGCATCATGACAGAAGCATTAAAAGTTGTAATTATTTTTAATTGCATTTTTATATTTTCCATTGATCTTTTTTGTCATTTAAATTTTTTTTTTTTTAATGTCTACATAGTTTTCACAAGTTTTTACTTCAGCTTTAGTTTTAGTTAATTTAGTACATCAAGTAAACTAAATAAAAATGAGAAATGTTGCTTATCTGAAATAATATAAGTCTACATTTTAAAATATTTCAGTTCAATTTTATTTTATGGTTTAAGTTTTAGTTTGCTATAATAACCTGGGTGATGATAAATTAGTAGCTTACAAATGAGACATACCAGACCCCCCAAACTGCTGGAAAAGTCCCTGCTGAACAGGAGTGTTCACAGGCCCCCCAAATTGCCCTTGAATGCCTCCCATAATGCCTTGGTTTCCCATGCCCCCCCTGGTAGGTAGCGTGGGGTCCAGAGGTCCTCCCATGGGGTTAAAATGGCTCGGAGAGGTAGGGGTGTTCCCAGGCACGGCGTTATAGCCTGGAGAAAAACCGAACTGCTGCTGCTGTGGTGGCTGTTGCTGCTGGGGGCCCTTAGGAACTCGCTGAGCCCCCAGAGGTCCTGTGTTCATCCCCTGCCTCATCAGCAATACCTTCTGCTGCATAAGCTGCCGCTGGCGGTGCTGGAAACTATAAAGCTCCCGCTGCCGCTGGGCCATCATTTGAGCGTTGAGTGGAGGCTGTGAGAGAGAAGACGGGATTTCAGTTTCATTGACAGACACATACAGAAAAACAAACAATGATTGTGAAAGTAAAAATGCACAGATGCATCAATGACAATGAAAATGTTTTCTGTACAACTACAAAAATTCTAATAATATTAATATGAATCATTTTAGATTTTCATAAAAAATGCATTGATCTTGTAAATCTTGTAAATATATATATAATATAAAAAATACTAGTAGTATTATTTTTCTACCCATGTCCCAAAGCTCAGCTTTTGTATTAATACATAAATATATGTTTGAAAAATTATACATTTAATAAATAAATCGGTATAATAATTTAATTAAAAACTAATAAAAATAATATATTATCATATTTATAATAATAATAATAATAATAATGATGATGATTTGTATAATTTAAGTTATTACAAATATATCAACAAACAATATATAAAAAAAGACGCGTTAATATTTTTCTATCCATTTGACCTATTATGTTCCTCTCTCTCTCTCTATATTTATATATATTAGGGCTGCACGATAAATCGCATGCGATATTTAATGCGCATCTTGTCAGAAAGCCGGTTCTGTGTACTC
>NW_015555808.1:51812-53737 GCF_001515605.1 Sinocyclocheilus anshuiensis | reverse complement strand
GTACCAAAACTAATCAAATCAAACTGAATTGTAACCAAGATTCAAATCTGAGATAAACAATCTTAATAAAATTTTGTCAGAGCAAATGCTTGCACCCCTACAAATGACATTCATTATTCATCTTGGTGCATGTGACACTAACCTGAGAGGGCATCTGAGGCTGCTGCATGCCCTGACGCATCCCCATGGCAACATGCCCCCCTTGTGGGAACTGACCCATGGCCGCAAGTCTGTTCTGGAGCTGATGGAGAGATGAGATATATCACCACTAAACAAGTGCAACTAATCACACGTTCACTCAGCAGCTGCACTCGACAAAAAGAATAGGTTAGTTCCACAGCATGTTACTTGAAAGGGTGAAATCAAAAGCATTCACTGGATCCGTTACACGGTGCAAGAAAATCCAAAAGGGGGATTTAGAAGTTGTGCGTTCACATTTATTATTACACAATGAAGTGAAAGCTGAAGCTCTACCTGCTGTGGGCCTTGCAAACGTTGCTGGAGCTGGAGTCTCAGCTGGTTGGGAGGTAGCCGCAGCTGGTTGGGCACACCAGGAGCTCGATTCATGCCGGGCCGCACCGTCATGCCCACGTTGCCTGGAAACGCCATCCGTGGGGCCCCGAAACCCATGCCCTGTGCTGTGCCCATCTCAGCAGGAAACTGTGAGGGTGAGGTGGGGAACTGAGAGGGGTAGCTGGGCAGCTTGGGGTCCATGGGTACAGGTGTTGGAGGCTGAGACTGAGGAAAGGTCTGGGTGACAGGTTCGAGGCATCCACACTGTAGGTGAGGCAGTAAACCGGTCAAACTTTAGACACACTTTTCTTGCAAATGTAAAAGGTATGAGAAGAATGTTTTTCTAATAATACTAACTTGAACAATCTTGTCGATGCCCAACGCTCTGTCCAGCTCGGCCAACTCACTCTCGTCAGTGCGGCTCAAGAAAGTGACGAGCTGCTCCAGCAGGGCCTTCTCGTCGTTACAGCCCTCAGGTGTGTTGGGTGGACACAGCATCTCATCCAGCGGACATGGAACACACTGCCTGCTTAGAGCATAGGAAAAAATAAAAACGACAGAGGCAGTCTATGATTCTGTGGCTGGTTGCATAAAAGGTTTAGACTAGTCTTAATAGTTAAGTCATCTAATTTTTTTCTTTAAGGCTTGTCAAATTTTTTCAAATTCAGTTACATAAAAACTTGGATTAGTCTAATTTGAATCCAAAATATAAGACTGAATACCCCTTGGCTAACTGCTTGTTGGTCAGACACTGTCTTAATATAGAGGATAAGTTTATGCAACTGGCCCCAGATCATGATGGGAAGAAAGGAACTTTGGGTAAGCGGCTGACAGTAGTGTTGTTTTTGGCGGCCTGTTTTAATTTTAGTTTTAGTCTAGTCTTTGTGTGAAGCTGTCATTTTAGTTTTTATTAGTTTTAGTCACGTTCATACTCTTTTTAGTCTAGTCAAGTTTTAGTCAACTAAAAAAGTCCGAGCATTTTAGTCTTATTTTAGTCAGAATTATCCATGACTATTTTCGTCTAGTTTTAGTCGACGAAAACTGATGACATTTAGTCTAGTTTTAGTCAATGAAAATTGTATTTTAGTCTCTTTTTAGAAATGCAATTCTATTTAACCCAGTCAATATAGTATAAGTACCTAGTAGTATAGACGAAACCAAAATTTTCTTTTAGCCAAACCCATTTCAAACAAGGTTATCTTATTATATTATTGTTACCTTATAGACTCAAGAATACATCCATTCCAGACACGGAAGACGCTCTGATTTGAATTTACAACATTTAATTTATTAACATTAATATTAATGTTATTTATAAACCGAGGTCCTGACTCTCAGTGGTCATTAAAAATCCCATGGCACTTCTCGTAAAGAGTAGGGGTGTAACCCCGGTGTCCTGGCCAAATTGCCCC
>NW_015555808.1:38534-43428 GCF_001515605.1 Sinocyclocheilus anshuiensis | reverse complement strand
AGAGGGCAGCGTTACCAGAGTTGCCCATTTACCACACCTTGTTACAGCACAGTAGGGCTATTGCAAACAGTGCGACCTGATGCAGCCCCTGAAGTGAGACACAGGAAACAGAAATACTGCAAAATAATAATAATAACGCGACTAAACGAGACGAAATAACGTTATAACATTTCGTTTCGTCTCGTTTTGGTCAACGAAAATGAAGAGACATTTTAGCATAGTTTTTATTTTGTAAACCACATTTAATCTCGTTTTTATTCGTCAACAATATTGCATTATACATTTAATTATAGTCATCGTCACATGACCAGCATTTTTGTTGCGTCTCGTCTCGTTTTCGTCACTTGATAAAGGTTCGTTGACGACGATATTTAGTCATAATTTTCGTTGACGAAAGCAACACTAGCTGACAGTTCTGTCATATTGCATGGTTAACTGATTTGGCAGGTAAGTAGAATTTGGGCGAAAGTGCACATCTGCTTCCCTGTGACTGAGATATGTTTATAGCAGTAATTGTGAGTGGAAATATAAATATTTCTATCGATTCTTGAGAGATGAGACAAAACATGCACCTGCGAATAGTTTTTAAAATAACAATTAAACAGAGATATTAATCAGAGGTAATTTACTTGAATGTTCTCAACACATGTAAACACAAATGTAAAACTAAAACAAAAATAAAGTTAAACGGAAATATTTAACAAAAACAAATTAATAAATACAATATAGGCACATAACAAAATGACAAACTTAAATTAAAAAGAAAAATTGTAATATTAAAATAAAGGCCAATTAAAAATATTAATAAATACCACAATAGCACAAAAATATTACTAAAATAACACTGCTACTTAATGTAGTTAAAAATGTATATTTACTTTCACTTTTTATGAGTTTCGACAAAGTCACACAAGCTCTGGTGAGGCTTTTTAACTTTATTTTTTTAACTTAAAAAAAAATATATATGATTACATTTTCTGGTGTCAATCATAATACACAGCACCAACTCCACCACACAAATTTAAAAGAAATGTTGGTATTTTTAGATAATTTGTCTAATTTTATATAGGTTCTTTTAGTAGTTAACAACACCAATAAAAAATAGCTAGGGTATACAATACATGTAAAAAATTGACAGAAACAAGAGGTTGCAATAAAATCTAAATAAACAGTTTATTTCATCTTCAAGAATCGGCTAAAAACACATCTCTTCCATCTTTATTTGACCCTCTAACTCTAGCACTCTCTATTCTAATTCTATTCTTTAAAAAAACTTGCCCCTTTTAGACTTGCACTCAAAAAAAAAAACACTAGCTTCTCTAATCTTTTTGTATTCTATCTATTTGTTTTCTTTTTATTTATTATATAATTAACAAAAGCAAAAAAGGCCTCTAACACTAGCTTGCTCTATTCTTTTTCTATTCTATCTGTTTTCTTTTTATTTATTATATAATAATAAAAAAAATTTAAAAAACTCGCTACGTGTACTGCGTTAAGCTAACTGAGACTTGTTATAGCACTTTGCATATCATTGCTCTCTTGTTGATTTTGATTGCTTCCATTGTCCTCATTGGTAAGTCGCTTTGGATAAAAGCGTCTGCTAAATGATTAAATGTAAATGTAAATAGTTAGATAAATACAATAATTAGTTACATTAATCACATTTTTTTTTTTTTTTCATTTCTGTAGCCTGATTATGATCAAGAATTATAGTATGACATTCATAAACACTCACTCTTGAGGAGAGGACAGAGGGGCCTGTGTCTGGTTGCCCAAATTGTTATCGAAGGTCATTGGTTCAACCAGGGACAAGGGCTGGAACTGCTGAGACTCAGGAAGCTCCAGCTTGGCCAGACCTGAATCAAAGGAGACAAAAAAAAAAGTCTTACTTCTCCCCTTGGTTAACTAATCAAACTGTTTCTGTTTTCAAACATGGTGACGCATTCAGTCCTGCACCTGTGTTGGTGTTGAAAGAGTTGAGGCTGGTTGGATTGGCAAAGGGGCTGCTGCTCTCCTTGGGTGACTGAAACAGGTCTGTCTGCCCAAGATCCGGCACCTGGACCTGACCCTGGTTTGGTGTAGAGGGGTCGCAGAACTCAAAAGAGGACTGATTTGAGAGGTTTGATCCATCAGGGAATGCTACAGAGAGATGGAGAAGGAAAAAGCAGTAATTGAGGACTTAAGATAAATGAAATATTATGAATTGTATTATTACTCCAGTGAAATGGGCCTCGCCTCTGCTTGATGTTCCTGGTGACTCTCTCTTCACATTCAACCCGATGGAAAGGTTGTCCTCACTGGGCTGGACGAGCACTGGCTCCTCTACTGCTTTACCTCCCACCGAGCTTCTCAAAGTGGGCAAGAGCTGGTTCAAAGTGTCCAGATCGGTACTGGGAAACTGCTACTCATGTACACACACACAGAGTTGGAATGGAAATGATAGCAAAGGTCATCAACATCAAAAGGCACACCAGAGCACAAGAAAGACAAAGTCCACACGTGACTCCCCTTAAATCAGCTCATGAGTAAACGCAGCAAGAGTAAGGCCTACAAAATATTAGTGATGCACTGAAATTTGGCTGCCGAAAATTATTGGCCGAAAGAGAAATATATTTTATATTTAATGTTAATATATTTTCTGTCCCGATTTTATTGCGTTCATTTCAATAAAAGTGTGGTTATTTTATTGGCTAAGTTTCTTTAAATTCAGTATCAGTAAAATTGTTGATTTAAATTAAAAAGTCTTACAAAATGACTTTATATTATTTCATAAAATAAATAAGTATTACAAAGAATTTTCGGTTTCGGTCCAGAACTTTCATTTCGGTGCATCCCTACAAAATATATTATTAATATTCATGCTAGAGTTCACGCTAAAGCTGGTTTAAAGCTGGAATTTATTTTCATGAAAGACAGATATTTCCTGTGACATGAATGATGAGATATGGGCATGTCCAGCCTCAAAGGTGAGAAAAGTTTGACGCAATGCAGTGACTACCAATGGATGTGAAGACATCAGAGTTTTGGAAAGTTGAAAAAGTTCAGGGTACTGTGAGCAATTATACTATTCAATATTGATATTTGCCCACATAAAGCAATATAATAAAATAAAAGATATTTGCCCACATAATTGATTAAAATATGCAAAATTGTATCAAACATTTTTAATATTAACTTAAATCATGTATCAACATCCAACAAAAACATCTGAAAACTGACCTTGCTGTAAAAACCTGAGCTTCTGAAACAACAATATAAGTACACTGTTGCAATACAATGCAGTGAATTCTTTATACTTTTTTCAGTATTTTTTTTTCATTAAAATTGTTTAAGTATTGTGATGATGTGCATTTTTCACCTCATTCTCATTACCAGTTATAGAAATAAAAAGTAAATTTGCTGCTGAGATTAATAGTGAGAAGCAGTAAATGGTCAAAATAGACTTTTCTTCCATCGGCCAAACATCCTATTAGTGGTCAGATTTTCAGGAGTAAAAAGGACGTTAAGTAACACAGTAACATGCACATAGAAAAAATGCTTAAAAACATTTTTCCATAATGTACTTAGATTTATTCATTAAGTACAAATAATGAAATAAGGATGTAAATACCGGGCTGGGCTTGTCACTGGATTGAGGCGAACAAGCGACTGCAGACACGGTGGTAGCGGCAGCAGCAGCAGCGGCACAGAGCACATTCTCTCTGCTCCCTTTCTTCTCTGCCTTTACCTTGACAGTATGGAGGCTGAGGATGGCCGGAGGCGGCAAGTCCTCCAAGTCCTTTTCATCCGTATCCAGCAGAAAGCGTAGCAGCTGGTGGTCCTGGGTTTCCTTCCCAAGTCCCCGTGCCACCAAGGCTGTGTTGGGACTTGTCGGAGGCTCGTTCTTAATGTCGTGCTCCTTGCCTGCATCTGCAGGGCTGCTGTCCTGGAGCAGGCGGTGCAGAATCTTATGCCGCTCAGTCAGACTGCTGTGAGAAGCCGGACACTGGGCCATGGGTGCGGGACGGGGTTGGGAGTCATGTTCAGGGGCACCGTCCAAGAGCTGGTTAAGTTTGAGGTTGCCCACCGCAGCAGCTTTAGGCTCATCAGCGGATGCTTCCGGCGGTTTGGCCGGGGGCTGACGTGCTGGGGAGCTGCTGGGGGTCGGAGTCTGTCTGGGGGGTAAGGGAGAGGGGAGAGAGAAACTGACACTGTCACCGCCAGACTGCTGCCTGGTCAGTCCGCCAGCGGGCGAGTGGATGCTGGGCGCCGAGGGGGAAAAAGGATGGCCGGGCACACGTGGGCTGCTGGCCAGGCCCGGGCTGCCCCGTGGAGGTCGAGGCGACATGAATGAGGTAGGGGTGGCAGTGAGAGGGCTGCCAAGTGCAGAGGGGCTGCTGACCTGCTGGGAGGGCCCAACGCGGCCAGGCGTTAGGTAGCCTGGTGGAGTGGGTGTTGGGGGTCCAGGAGTGGCACAGGTGCCATTGCTGTTGTTGAGATGGAGGCTGAGGTCACTGGAGGGCTGCAGGGCAGGTGAGCGGGAAGGTGGGGCAGCAGGAGACAGAAGGCTGGGGGTAGTGTTTTCCTGAGAGCTAGCAGTTTTGTGTTCCCTAAAACACACATTCAATCCAAAAAAATAAAATATATATATACACATTTATATATATACACAATAATAGTCATTATTGTGTGATATGCTCCAACCCTCTACATTGCGAGTAAATCACTCGCATATGCGACTAAATGATGTCTAATATTAGCCGATGGCTAATAAATTCTCAGATTTTACTCGCCAGTGTGTGAGTTGAAGGCTAAGTATAAGTTTAGCACAGATATATTTTCACTCGCCGAACACTCTCAGACTGAGCGCTTCAGAGTTTCACTCTCCGTCAAGCGATCTGTGCTATTTTTCAGT
>NW_015555808.1:30826-38146 GCF_001515605.1 Sinocyclocheilus anshuiensis | reverse complement strand
ACACACTCAGACTGAGCGCTTCAGAGTTTCACTCTCCGTCAAGCGATCTGTGCTATTTTTCAGTTAATCTCAATGGATGCGCAGCGAACCTGTGTTTGACGTACCGTGAACTCTAGTGTAACGGTGCATGACTCGCCGTCGCTTTGGTGAGAGCAGAAAGAGTGAGAGAGTCTTACATACATGCAGAATTGACGCGCTACATGTAAACGATACCGGGTTTTCCGGTAGTGGACGGTAATAATGCGCAAATGGCAATCTCATTGGCTGGTGCTCACCTATTGTCATCCCTGTTTTGATTTCAGTAAATCAGTTCGAGCGAATGCACACAACCTGATTAATATTCATTAATCCAGCAGCTTGTTAATCCTTAGTGCGTTTTATACTGTTCTTATTAGTAGAATTTGTATTATTATTATCTTATCAGTATTATTGTTAGTTTTTTCCCCATTTTTTTTTTTTTTTTTACAGAAACTCTGAATGACCAAAAAAGCACCACCACCAATCCTAAATTCAATTAAAATGTCTATGCATTCATACATGGTTACCAAATTTTAATTCTAATTACTAAAGTTCTATCATTAAATAATACTTGATTATCATAATATCATATTATAATGCTTGACTGACTGATGTTAAGAGTGTACTTTCAGATATTTTACAAACATATACACACATATACATATATATATATATATATATATAGTATATCAGTCTGGCGTAGAGGGTGTCCATAGAGGGTTGTGCTCATATAAATGCAAAGGACATCATCAGCTACCTGTCTATAGTGTGAATGCCCATGATGAAGGGCTGTACGTCTGGGTTTGGGGGGCAGCAGAATTTGCAGCGTGTCTGCGCACTGAGGGACGTCCCGTCACTGAGTGTGAAATGGTACAGAGGACTGATGGCCATGCCGTGGGTCATCACTGTCAACACACAAACACAGAGCATAAAAACTAGTTTGTTTTAGAGTTACCACATTTACAAATATCAACTTAGCAACAATGAGTCTCATTTGCTAACTATAATTGCATGCAAACATTTTCACTCAAAAACCATGATTTATCAGTAAGCCTGCACTACATACAGTATTCTCTCAATTTAGGATAAATCCACATGTATGCTGCATATTAACACTACCGTTCAAAAGTTTGCTGTCAAAAATGAATACTTTCATGCAGCAAGATACAATAAACTGATCAAAATTAACATGAAAACATTTACAAAATGCTTTTTTTTTTTACTTTCTATTTTTTTATTTTTAAGAATCCTGAAAAAAAAATCTATCACGTTTCTACAAAAACACATAGCAGTACAGCTGTTTTCAACATTGACAAGAATAAATGTTTTTTGAGCAGCAAATCAGAAAATCAGCATGACTTCTGAAGGATCATGTTACACTAAAAACTGGAGTAATGGCTGGTGAAAATTCAGCTTTGCCATCACAGGAATACATGAAATTATTAAAATATATTAAAATAGAAAACAGTTATTTTAAATTATATTAAACAATATTATAAATATGATTAAATTGTATTTCACAATGTTACTGTATTTTGAACTGTAATGTACAGTGGGTACGGAAAGTATTCAGACCCCCTTAAATTTTTTAATAAATCTGCAAAAATGTCAACAATTCTGTGTTTTTCTGTCAATATGGGGTGCTGTGTGTACATTAATGAGGAAAAAAAATTAACTTAAATGATTTTAGCAAATGGCTGCAATATAACAAAGAGTGAAAAATTTAAGGGGGTCTGAATACTTTCCGTACCCACTGTATATCCTATATTCATAAATATCCATTGCTTTTTATAACCTCTTGCACTTTGACAGGAGGAAAATAACATGTTCGGTCAATTAAACAGATAATAAAACTGATTTTTCTGGTAAATATAAACTGGCTACTGGATTAATTGAAGAAACAATACACAGATTGATCAGTTATCAAATATCAGATCAGATATTGGGCATATTAGAACACATTGAACAAGTGAATGAGACCAATGGTATGAATCAAAAGTGTAAATCATCAAATAAATCATAAATTCTCTAGGTAAAGAAAGGCAAGGGCAGATCATTACTGCTTTGAAATGTCAAGTACTACTCAAAATGGCTAGAATGGAGGTGAAAGCGCTCACCCTCATGAAGCAGCTTCTTGGCATGGGAGGGCTCATTGCCCTGAGGCTGGAAGAATGCGTAGATGCACTTCCTGACCAGGTCCTCCCAACCTGGTCGGCCTGTGGCCCTCAGAGCACTCGTCTCAATAGAGATGATTTTCCCTGCATGCACACACACACACACACACACACACACATCAAACATCGGGAAAGATCATTCGATTCTGTAAACAGGTCTTCAGGTTCAAGAGGAGGAAGCTTTTCAAATCACAGATTTAACAACAAACCATTTAGCACTGCCTTCTGCAAAAACAGAAAAAGAACATAGTTTCGTTTTCTGTTCTTGCAGAAGAAAAGCAGTTTTTGAAACAAGTTTCTTATGCACACTAAGGCTGTAATTAAGTGATCAAAAATACATTAAAAAGTAATATTGTGAAATATTATTACAATTTAAAATAACTGTTTATAGTTGTTATAAAATAAGTGCTTATAATCAAAATCATCTCAAGAACAAGATGCTGAAAAAACAGAGACGTACTGCAAAAGAGCGAGACAATCTAAAGTCTAACATGTTTACATTTACAGCAATTAAGAACATGTTCTGTGTGAACACCAGTGTCCATTTTTGTTATCAGTAACCTTACTAGTTTCTCTTGATAACTACAGATACTATTTCTTTTCATTCATCATTTTATTTCAGCAACAGCTATTTCAGCCACAGTTTTTCTGCTTTGCAATATTTGTTCTATTTTTAAAGGTATTTTTAATTCAATATGTTCAAATGTTTTAGCCTACGACAATAACGCTGCATGAGCTCTTCCATGATGATAACGTGGTCAGATCAACAGGTCCTAGCAGCTGATACTTGTGTGTGTATATAATGAAACACTACCTGTAGGGTCCTGCTTAGTGATGAAGGACTCTGTACTGACAGGGATCTGAGGTGGATGAGGCATTCGACTTGCTATACAGATTAAACAGCTCTGCAGGTCTGTGGACAACAGAGACAATTGTTTGAAGTGCTATATGCAACACATGCCGAGCATTTTTTCATAAATCTGTACAGAACATGATTAAACATAATTCAATTAGAAAAATGCAAAATAGAATAATTTTTATTAGTGGACTCAGACTTTTGAAACCCCCCCAAAAAACTGATTTCATATTTGAACACTGGCATGCCAATGACAGCTTCATCAGACTCCCTGCACTAAGCTAAATATTTATATGGGTATGACTTTGAGTATGTGTGTGGTCTCACCCTCACCCTCCTCCTGCACCGCTCTGGGCTGAGAGACCGTGAAGCACTGCATGAGCTCATACTGTTGACGGGCCTCCTGGTTCTCTGCGTCCACCTCGTCTGGAGGTCTTTTCAGCAACCTGCAGTTAAACATGTGGCTGTTCCTTCGGCCTTGCTCCTGAGGCCATGGCACACCGTTTACTGAAAACACACACAGATGTGCAAGGTAAGTATGAGATAAAAGACCACCAGTGGAGTGTCACTGAGCTCTGATATAAAAAAGGGGTTGACCTCTAACCTTTGTGCTAATATTTACAGTGAATGATCAACACAGAACCCTACCTGCCAACTAACACAAAAGAAACATACAGTACATAGTCTAATCCAATTCAACCACCATATCTTCTCCCATATCTCAGTTGGTTATGAAATACAAATACACATAAATTTAATATTAATTTAATACATTAAATTAATATTGCTAATAATAACAACAAAGCAAAATAAAATATAAAATTATACAAAAAGCTAACATTTTTATATATATCATCACATATAAAAGTCTTATCATATGTAATTTTTATATATAAGTTTTTTATTATTTTATATGATTATTTGCAATAAAATACTAAAAATAATATAAATATATATGATATAATATTAAATAGTATAATATATATATATATATATATATATATATATATATATATGTATATATATATATAAATAAAATAGTGCATGTATATAATATAAATGTATTTTGTATTATGATTAGCAATATTTTATTTATCTTATGACTGCCTTTAAATGTTAAAACTCTCAAAATATTTCAGTGTTGCTTTATCTACTCTCCTCTAACACACTTTGTAAACAAGTGTAATGTAATAAAGCGACAAGCAACATGTTTTTGTTCTAACCAGTGGTGACCATGGCAATTGATAGCCCCGCCCACAAAGAAATCACATTGGTTCAAATTCCTACTTGCCAAAACTGTACATTAATCATCAAATATCTTCTGAGTGGTTGTAATTTTGTCATGTCGCATCATGTCTGGTTAGGTGTAAAATTTTCTGTTAAATCTTTAGCTATAATTCTGCTTTTACTGTGGCCCTTCTCACCGAGAGACTCACCAAGGCTCTTGGGTAGCAGGTTGCGCACAAACTCGTTGTGATCACCCACATGAAGGATGCTGTAGACGCTGGAGGTCATCAGCTCTTCCTGGGTATAACCCAGATAACTGGTGACGTTCTCAGACACAAACACAATGCGCCCCTCGCGGTTCACGGCGAAAAAGAAGCCATTCAGGGCCTTGTGGAACAGGCAGAGAACAGAGATGGAAGACAAAAATAAGATGTATGTTGCACAAAGGTTTGTCATTCCCAACTATTGGAACTGGGCCAGGCTCAGATGAGGACAAAATAAAAATACTGGTCTACAGCAACACTCTGACATCATACAACCTCAATATCAGTCTTTTCAACAGATAAACAGTTTAAAAAGTCTAACATACCTCCAAGAGAAGTGGCCCAAGGGCTTCCTTCTCCACCATGCCCTGACTGCTTGACGATATGTCGCTCTTTTGCACCTCATCATCTGGAGACATCAGAGCTGCTTTCTCTGTGGACATACAAAGAACAAAATTTTTAAATCCCAGATAAGTGATACCAACGTTGTCTAAATTTGAGTGCATAAATATACACTATGGAGTCAGTAAACACAATTTTTTTTTTTTATCTTATTTAATTAATCATTTAATTATAATAAAGTATGCAATGTAATGTGACAGTCAAGATATTTGTAGTCATAAAATAATTCTATTTTAAATAAATGCTGTTCTTTTAAACTTACTGTTCATCAAAGAATCTTGAAAAAAAAAATATCATGGTTTCCACAAAAATTAATAATAAGAAATGCTTCTTGAGCACTAAATCAGCATATTAGAATGATTTCTAAAGGATCATGTGACACTGAAGACTGGAGTAATGGCTGCTGAAAACCAGCTTTGCCATCACAGGAAAAGTTACATTTTGAAATATACTCAAAAAGAAAAGTTATTTTAAATTGTAATAATATTTCAAAATAGTACTGTTTTTACTGTATTTTTGATCAAATAAATGCATCCTTTGTGAGCATAAGACATTTCTTTCAAAAACATAAAAATAAATCTTACCAACCCCAGGTTATTTGAACGCTAGCATAACAGTGAAACACACAGTCACTTTTTTATTTTTTTGCCTCACGTTTTAGTTCCTGGTTTCGAGAACAGTTTGTGCTGTTAATGTAATCCACACCTTCCCAACAAATCTTACACATCCATATCTATCAGAGCTTTCTCTAATGTGTAAGCGGCTTTTATTCACACACAAAAAACATGCATCATTTCACTATTGTCCTCCTTCCTCTCTTGGACTGGGTGGATGAAAGCTACGCAGCGGAAGCCTCTCTAACACTAATGTGAGCAAAGTGGTACTTTTGGACAGGAGCCAGCCGCAGTAAGTGCAGCAAGCAAGCTTGAGACCGATGAGTCACAATTCGGTCACTCCCGTCCCAGTTCGATTCAAAGAGCTGATATAAAGTGTCAATGATTATTCTGCTTAACCTTCTTTCTCCACTCGAGATCAAAGCTTCTGAAGGACCGCATGAGAACACGGCTCAGTCCAGCAGCTGGAGAGAGGAGAGGATGAGACTGTTTGTTTTGGGCTGCATTTTAAGCGAAGACTTCTTGAAGGAAAGACTAAATTTAGATCAGAGTTCGAGCGCCGTATTTACACACATAATAGCAACGTAGCTCTCAACGAGGAACTTCTGCAGAGCGCTCAATTAAGCGACGACATCAATCTGGTTTGTTGCGTTCTGATCTCTGGAACGCAAAAGTTTAAAATTAGGTCAGTTTGGTGGGAGGAAATAGGAGTTTTGGGGGTTTTACAGAGACGTTAGGCGAATGTTTGGCCAATTTAAAGTAAGTAAAGGGAATGACCGTTAACTTCAAATGTCCACACAACTATTTCTATTTTGCATAGTGGTCAATTGACATGGATTTTTTGTCGGCTGATGCTGATATCTTACAGTGTGATCATACAGACTGATGGCTGAGATAAGGCTTATATACATCACACTATTTAATTTAAATATAGTAAATAACACATGCTGGAACAAAATCACGGCTGCAAGTTCTGCATAGTGCAATAGTGCTGCAATAGTGTCCTGCACCCACTAGTAAAAAAAAATGTACAAATTATATCTGGTCTCTGAATAATTTTTGGTTTGACTGTATATCCTTCGGTTATTTTCACACTTAATTATGCCCATTAAAGGGGTCATATGATGCTGCTAAAAAGAACATTATTTTGTGTATTTGGTGTAATGAAATGTGTTTATGCGGTTTAAAGTTAAAATAGCACATTATTTTCCACATACTGTACATTATTGTTTCTCCTCTATGCCCCGCCTTTTTGAAACGCATCGATTTTTACAAAGCTCATCGGTCTGAAAAAGTGAGGTGTGCTGTGATTGGCCAGCTATTCAGTGCGTTGTGATTGGCCGAATACCTCAAGCGTGTAACGGAAATGTTACGCCCCTCACCATACTGTTGATGCCGTGTCCCGGCCGGAGTGAAGAGACATTAAAACCCATTACAAACGAGGCATTTGTTGCATCCAGTGTTGACATAATTACTGATTATAATGACTTATACTGTCTTTTTACACGTTGCGTTGCATCGCGTAAACATAAAACCATGTCTGTTTCAGAAATAGAAGTCGCGTTTTTTTCATCTGAAACGTGCTGCGATTTATATTCCAAAGCCACTCATATAATGCAGAAACACTCAAGCAAGCAAAACGCGCAACGCGTGCACGTATTTGTACTGGTGCAAAATGAGAGGGACAAGTACAGCCTAGTGCATTTCACACAGGCTGCTAGATTCACTTTCGCCAGAAAGTCGTGTATGCCTAAGGTTGAAAATAA
>NW_015555808.1:29826-30508 GCF_001515605.1 Sinocyclocheilus anshuiensis | reverse complement strand
GCATACATATACTTCGTAGACATCCTTAATCTCTAATAACTCCATTCTGCTGTCTGTTGTTCTGTTGTTGGTGCTTCTTTGTCTGAATATGGAGCTTATCACATGCTGTGTGGTCTTGGCGTTTGGTATCAGGGCATTTTAACGAGTACTAGTACAGGAGCTCAGTATCGGGCCCGATACCAGTATCGGTGCATCCCTAAAGCATATTTTTGAATTAATAAATTCATTAAAATAAAAATCAACTAAGTAAAATTTAATTATCAAAATAATTAAAAATAAATTAATTTATAAATTTAAATAAATTAATTTCTCAATACTCAGTAGAGCTGAGAAGCATTTAACAGCCAAGCACAAAAAGGCTGAATAAGTTTTATTCTATCTCTCTAAAAGTCTCTCTAGAAGTTTTATTTATCTTACAACAATCTTACAATTTTTTTGGACACTTATCGGCCTAACATAAAAAAACTTTTCAGCCTATCAGCTTTGGCAATTTATACTGGTCAGCCACTAATTTTGATTAATTAATTATAAATATTTAGATCCGCTGTAGATATTTACTTGACCTCTCAGGGTCAACTGTCTGTCAATTCTAAGAACGTTAATTTCCTGGTTAAGGGAAATAACTTTCTTACTGTACAATTCTACAAAGAGCTTGTAGCATAAATCTGCATGATTAAGTGAC
>NW_015555808.1:24125-29093 GCF_001515605.1 Sinocyclocheilus anshuiensis | reverse complement strand
CAGCATAATTTGAAATCACGAGTTTAAAGTTTGTCGATCGCGCGTCTCCAGTGAAGCTGAACTCTCCTCCGGTCCGTATTCAATTCACACAGACCGACCGTCACGCAGAGAACACGCAGGATACAAATGCACACTTTACAAGATCTCACAACTGGATCCGACTAAGTTTGCAAGGTTTTTGAAATTAGATGTTCATTAGACATTCAAAGATTTGTTTAAATGATATAAATGCATATTTGCTGAATGCTGAAGGCAAACAAGAAAGTATTATAATGTTTGCCTTTCTATTACTAATAATATAAAAGCAATCGTTATAATACTTTTTGTATACATTTTAATTCCTTTGTTTAACCATTCTATCTGATTATTAGACAGACGTATTAGATAATCCATATTAGACAGAACTGAATGACAACAGCGAACAAGAGGGAGAATGTAAGCACTGTGTGCTCAAGCTGCCGTTCTCAGCGCCATCAAAATAAAAGCCCCGCCTAGAACGCATCGGCCAAACAGGAAAACTTATTGGCTGATGCAAATATTTTAAAAATGCCAAATATCGGCCGATATATTGGCCTTGGCGATATATCGGTCGACCACTACAATAAACCACAAATTAAGAAAAAATAAATACATTTGGCGACAAAAAGGTACATTGCTGATTGTCAATAGTTTATCGAAGTACAAAATATGATCACTTTCAAACAAGCAGAATCCTGTTGATTGACGTGGCAAATCCTGTTGCAAAATCAGCAAGGGGAAATTTTTCGCCCTCAAACAAAATCATATGGATTCCTATTGAAATTATTTCATTTCGCCCACAAAAATTCACTAAACAAGCACCCTAATAAGGACATACCGCATAGCAAACAGCTTTAAAAACCTGAAAACACCTTTGCAACCACATACCAACAACCTGATGACTACCTACAACACCTTAACATCAATTAACATCAATGCTGTAAGTTTTGAGTGGACAGGTTTTGTTCTAAACCAAGGGTCTTTTAACCCGGGGTCTGCAGTGGTAGTGCCAATTAATGTTTATTAGAAAACCATCACTAATTTCATATACTCAGTGATTTGATTCTTAATTGTCCATCTCACAGTAAAATTAAAATTTTATAAAAAGTTAGTAAATATTTATCCATCTGACAGTAAAATTAAAATGAGAATTTTTAATAAACTTGAATCTAAAGTTCAGGTAACTGACTAGTAAAATTAAAATGACTCTGCAAATCCATTAAAATAATTTACATCAACTTCAAACAACTAATCAATTGTGATTATTATCAACATGTTATTTGTTATGATTCATAAATCTCAATTTTAACAATAAAAAGTAATATACAACAGGGCTGTACAGTGCGACATATATGTCGCACGTGCTACAAAAAAACTGGTCTGTGCGATGAATAAATTAACTGTAGTGTATTGTAGTATAATATACCCTATAGTTGTAGAAAACTTAGTACAGTATTGGGTAAAGTAATTTTTTTTATATTACTACTTACTAGTTGTTATATTACACTCTAAAAAATGCTGGGTTGTTTCAACCCAACTCTGGGTCAAATATGGACTAACCCAACTGTTGGGTTAAATTTTTACATTCAGTTTTTAACCCAAGAGTTGGGTTAGTCCAAATTTGACCCAAAGTTGGGTTGAAACAACCCAGCATTTTTTAGAGTGTATCTAATCCCATTTTATTAACCAATGTCTTTGCTGCTGACCTTTGATGATCCAGTTCAACCATACTAATAAGCAAAAATGACTTTAGATAAACTAACAATTGTGCTTCATTGTTTTTTTATTGCTGAAGAGTGTTTCTTCTCCTGCGTTCTACTGTACAGACGTGAATTTACTTTTGCTTCAGCCTGAGGTTTATTCATTACACTTTTAGGTGTGAAATACATTTAGCTTTTACATTTGTTTTTAATATAAGAAGTTCTATTTATAGCAATCAAGCCCTGCTCATATTTAAAAAGTAACGCAAAAGTAATGTAACGCATTACTTTCCATAAAAAGTAACTAAGTAACGTAATGTTACTTTTTTAGGGAGTAACGCAATATTGTAATGCATTACTTTTAAAAGTAACTTTCCCCAAAACTGAGTGATGCATGTGTAACAACAATAATGTGCATAGTCATGAAATACTGTCCTAACATAATATACATATAAATTATTCTTAATCATAATATAGTTTGTTTCTATTAATATCGAAGGCTATATTCTTAATATGTAGCTCAACTTGACACAGTTTGTATCAGGGGGTCCATGCTCTATGTCTCTGTCGCCTAAGGGGTCCTTACCCTGAAAAACATTGAAGACCCCTGTTCTAAACCATCTTACAACAGCCAATCAAGGTTCTGCATCATGAAAAGGCCTATGTTTAAAAGGAGTGAATGTATTTAAATATCACATTTGTGAGGCATCGAGAATCATACTAGAATCAGACTGTGATTTACTGAATTAAAATAGATAAAATTGTGAGGTGCATGACGATTCTCCTTCTATTAAATACATCCTGTCACTTTACATAAGAGTGGCAAAGTGAACAAATTACTATTATTATACATAGTCCTCAAAATGAGCTGAATAATTCTTCTAGTAATTTCACCCAGGCACTGAACTTCACAGCGAGCAAACAAATCTAATGGCTGCCAGTTTTCATGACCTTTGCCATGCGAATTGTGCTCTGACTTCATTTCTCAGGTTTCAAATTGAATCGGATTTAGATTTTTTTCAAGTACATTTTCTGAGGGGCTGGAATGTTAATGAAGTGCTGCGCTGTGCTGTATGAGAGCATGGCTGAAATGTGAAAAACGTCTCTGATGTACCCTTCATCCAACTGAAAGTGACATTTGGTCCTAGTGTCCTCGTTCATCTTATCCGGCAAACACATCGACAAACGTTTTCATACCCACAAACAGACAGGATTGATGTGAAGTAGCCTAAAAATTTGAAGTTGCAAATGATTCCATGACAGATCAGAAGAATTTCCTGCTGATATCTTTGATGATCAAAATTAATGAGCGGCTTAATTAAAATCTTGAATATGGTGACAACAAATAATGATTACAATTATTTTTTTCTGGAAATTCAATGAAAAATGGCTCCCAAGACACATCCTGCTCTCTATTTTTTCCACATTATTCAATGTTTCATCATCTCTTTCACACACAATCTACAACGGTATAAATGGACACACTTCTACTATTGCACAGTATTGTATGTCATACTGTCAAGCTCTAAAAGTGTCATAAAAGGCCCTTCAGGTGACAGTCCAGGTAAACACATTAGTACACGTCTGAAAGGCTAAGCTCAAGAGGTGAAAGTGTGTTCTTGTGTGACAACATTAACACCACCCTGAAGCAGGGATATTAGAGGGGCGGCAAGTTCCTGTTTCTCCTTTCTCGCAGAGAGAGAGGGGAAGTTGAGGTCTACGAGAGGCCCTCTCTTGCACAAGGTCAGGGGGCAGGGCAGCGTCGCCATTGGCTGCTCTCTTGCACGCCCCTGCGGGCCCCCTTTCCTCAGGCTCTGAATGAAAACAGAGAGGGCCAGCGCTCTGGGTGACAAACTGTAGAATGAAAACAAGCGAATGAGTGAAATGACACTATTTAAGGATGACAAGAACCAAAAAAACACTAGTTGTTAAAGTGAACCACATCAATTTTTAAGCAATATTCTATACATAAGCAAAAGTATGGATTCAATGAACAATTAATACTGAATAACACATGTTAAGGCTGGCCATCATGAATATTGAAATTATTTTAATGTGCTTTTGTTTTGGCTATCAAGTTTCCTTAAGAATGCATTGATAGACTATGTGAACATTAAGACTCGTTAAGACTAAAAAAATCTATTAATCTTAAATCAATTTAATTTTAAAATTAAATTCATTCAAAAGCTGAATTAATTTGTGATTTAATGAATTGGGTTGATGATTTGTTGATTTATGATGTCAATGAAATTCCACTTTTTTTATTTATATGCAACATATAATATAATATAATATAATATAATATAATATAATATACATTATTTTTATTCATTAGGGTTGTCACAATACAGTAATTTAAAGAGCAGGTCATATGGGTTTTTGAAAAATATATCTTTTGCAGTTTATAACGTAGCTATCCTTAAATGAAAACAATTTGCAAAGATTCTGAATCGCCATAACGAGTCATCATATTTTCTAATCTTTTGCCTGTTACCAGTATACGTCACTGTGTAACACATTTGCATAATCCCCACCTGCCCGCGAGTCTGACCTGCCTATTTAGTGTGTTTACATCATGTTGAGAAGACGCTGTGTTCAAGGATACCACAGAAATACAATTCGAACCTTTTGTTGTGTGCATGTCATTTTACCAAGGACAGCTTCTGTAATCTTGGCTTTTATCTTCGTTGGCTTCTAATCTTCTTAATTTGGACTAACAAGCTCTCCGAACCACAACCTGTAAGTATGATTGATACGTTATGTGTACATTTTCAATTGAGTGCTCAAAATATCAAGTTTTTGTGCTAATATATGATGCACACCTAGTTCAGCTTTAGGTTTCCAGGTAAAGCACGATATTACTGAAGTAGTTCTGATAATTCGCTGTGAACCCACTATTTCCTAAGAATGTGTCGATTAATGTAGATTGCCGGTGTTCTAATTACTTCGCTTAATAATAAAGAATGTAGTGTAGCACACAGACTTTATAATCATTGTGAAAATGCTGTTTATTTTGCTGCACCGGCAGTTATAGGGTTAATGCGGGAGAGACGAGCGAGTTAAGTTAGTTAGGCTGGTGCGCCTGTGATACAGCTGTTCCGCGTTCTGATTAAAAGTTAAGACACAGAGCGTGTCTTTTGTCTGTCGTTCTTCAAACATTACAGTAGACATATTTTGGTTTACAAACTGTATTGTTTCATCAGTTAGTCACGTTAGCACTCGGCTAACGTATCCACCATTATTGTTTTAA
>NW_015555808.1:22175-23809 GCF_001515605.1 Sinocyclocheilus anshuiensis | reverse complement strand
CCTTAGATGCATTTAAACCTGTTGTAGGGGACTCCAACACAATATTAGGACACTTTAAAATACCATATGACCTGTTCTTTAATAACTTTGATACGTTTAAAAACATCAATATTCAATCCCATTTAAATACCACAGGGAAAAATTGCCACACCATTTTTGAACAGTACAGAAGTTAAATTAATTTTGACCATTTTCTTATCAACAAACTCTGAACTGTAACTCTGAAACTCTGAACTGTAACAACAAGAATATTTTATAATAAGTATATTATATTACTTTAGTTTTAAAATTGCAGCACTTAAGACTTCATTTCTTCACTTGCAAGGCTTAAACCTTCAAGCATTTATGTTGCCAGAAAACTCCAGCGAGGCCTTTAAGTGTATGTTCAACAGGTTTGCAAATGCTTCTCATTACAAATCTACCTGAAATGTGTGAAAGCATAACATGCTGTAATCATCTGCCCATAAAATGTTGGAAATTATGCATATGTGAAAAAGTATAACTGGTGCACAATGTGTTCCCAAATGCAGATCACCCAGCCCTACCACAAGTGGTCACACATATCTTCCTTCATTTATAGTCATACAGACTGATTATACTTCCTGCTTAAGCCATACTTTCTCCTGTGTCACCTATGCAGCAGTTTAACCCATTTCCCACTGCTTTAAAATAGCTAATAATAATGCATTTCCTCGTGCAGCGCATGCAGATGTGCCAGATATAGCAGAGCGGCTCCAGCAACTATCTGTCAAGTGCCATTTTAAAGGATTATGGTGTATACATTACAGTCCTGCAAAGAACGTAGAGACAGCTTAAAATGTTTGTGCTAGCCAGTGCCTGCCCGCCTAATATGCAGACCCTACAGCCTTCTGACATTGATGAATTTTTAGATCGCTGGATCAACATCCTCTCGTGGCCTCTTTGCATAAGTGATATTCACTATTCCAGAGGCTCTTTAGTTTGCCATGCCAACAAAACCCTTTTTTAGGCTTGCAAATCATGAGATGACATGTTTACCGCTGTCAAAATGAAGAATGATCGAGTGCATGTTCTGAATTACTTTCAAGTGTGAGATAACTGAGGTGGATTTGGAGCTAGTTGACATGCTTTGTTCACACTTCAATGTACTTCTAAGTTCTCAAGGTTCCTCTCATTTGGAAATAACAGCGACAACAACAGCAATCCAAGTCAGTTACTGAAGCAAATGTAAATACCAGCAAGTTTCATGATTTAGCAATGCCAATGAAATTAACACTACATTGGTTTAGCTTCAAAGTCAACCAAAAATAATCACCTAACAAATAAAACGATCAATGATAAGTAAAGGAGCTTGGGTCACAAGGACTTTACTCAACTCAAGGTCTCACTGGTTGGTCTTAGACAATATTTAACCATTGAGAGGAAATTGCAGTCTACTTATAGTCAGACTGGTCCAAGTATACTATATTTTATATAGCTTTTAAAGGGGTTATATGATGTTGCTAAAAAGAACATTATTTTGTGTATTTGGTGTAATGAAATGTGTTTATGCGGTTTAAGGTTCAAAAAACACATTATTTTCCACATACTGTACATTATTGTTTCTCTTCTATGCCCCGCCTTTCTGAAACGCGTCGATTTTTACAAAGCTCATC
>NW_015555808.1:21006-21991 GCF_001515605.1 Sinocyclocheilus anshuiensis | reverse complement strand
ATGACAAACAACAAGCGCTACTCTACACTGCTCAAAACTCGCGTTTGAATCATCAGTGGCAAATCCTTTAAATATAAAAAACGTACTTACAGTCTGTGAGTCAGAATAGCCGGCATTGTAGTCTACTCTTCCAGGATCAGGAAACAGTCCTCCATAAAATGTGCTGCACACATCTGAATATTTGGGCTGAACTGTTCTGGAACAGTGTCTAGTCGTGTCCTCTTTTGCTCTTTTGGAAGGCCAAACAAAGTAGTTTCGCTTTCACAACGAAACACACAGCGGGCTAGAGTGAGCGGAGACAAGCGGGCTAGAGTGAGCAGAGGCCGGCGGCTAGAGTGAGCGGTGGCCGGCGGCTAGAGTGAGCGGCTTGAGAACGGTGCGGCCAGCGGGCTTGCGGCAACCACATGTGAGGACCCCGGGCTGGACTCTGCTTTGTCCACGGTGAAAGCAGTGCACTTAACATCAAACTGCCTCTGTTTCACACAAATGCTGGCACAGACGTGACGTTCAGTTTTCACCCACCTGTTTATGTTCCAAGCAGCAACCTCCCGCTCTCTCTGTGAAGCCAACAAGGAAGTGACTTAAACTGTAATTCATCAACTGGCCGTTAGAGGCTGGCTGCAAAAAAACTTTGCTGGTGATACACAGCCCTAATAAGCACTAACATTTTTTGCAGTGTGCAACTGTGTTAATTTCCTGTCTGTACTGTGAAGTATATGGAAAAACTTGTGCGCAGCCTACGCACAGCCCCAAAGTAAAAGCATGGATACTGGCTACTCACCCTGCTCGCGCCGTTTGATCTGCTGGATCTGGTCCACGGTGCTCTTTAAGATGTGGCATTTGTCCGGTATGTAGCGGCATTCCAGCTCCCGCCGTCGCTTCTCCGCACTACCATACAAACATGAACAAAGAGAATTGTACATTTTTTTTTAGAACTTACTTGAAAGAACCTTAAGCACTGTACTTTACAATAATACATTATGTA
>NW_015555808.1:12812-17444 GCF_001515605.1 Sinocyclocheilus anshuiensis | reverse complement strand
TCAGTGTCATCATGTTCTATTAGTTCTACAGCTTCAGTTTCGGAACTTTCAAGTTTAGTAACACATACAGCTGTTCCATCACCACAATGCACCAGTGAAAGTGACCCCTTTCAAACAGTGTCGCGTTCCGAACGTTGTTTAAGTGATACCGGTATTGCGGTATTTTTATATATGTGTTTGTAAAATGGCACAGCTTTTTAAATATCTGAAAGTACACTCTTAACATCAGTCAGTCAAGCAGTCAACCAATATAATATGATAATCATGTAGTATTTAATAATAGAAGCTTAGTAATTAGAATTAAAACTTGGTAACCATGTATGAATGCAAATTAGTCATTTTAACTCAACTTAGGACTGGTGGTGGTGCTTTTTTGGTCATTCAGTGTTCCTGTAAAAAAAATTGGAAAAAACTATCAATACTGATAAGATATTATTATTATTATACGAATTCTACTAATAAGAACAATATAAAATGCACCAAGGACTAACAAGCAGCTGGATTCATGAATATTAATCAGGTTGTGTGCGTTCGCTCGAACTGATTTGCTGAAATCAAAACAGGGACGATAATAGGTGAGCGCCAGCCAATGAGATTGTCGTTTGCGCATTAGTTTTGCCCACTACCGGAAAACCCGGCAGTTCTTAAAAGCTGAAGATTCCAAAGGAACTCCGTTATTTTGACAGGAAAATACAACAAAGAATATTGTTTAAATGTAGCACGTCAATTCTGCATGTTATGTAAGACTCTCTCGCTCGCGCTCTCTCTCTCTCACTTTGCGCGAGTGAGAGAAAGCGACGGCGAGTCGTACGCATTCACACTAGACTTTATGGTACGCCAAATACACAAACACAGGTGTGCTGCGCATCCATAGAGATGAAATGAAAAATATCACAGATCGCTTGATGGAGAGTGAAACTCTGAAGCGCTGAGTCTGAGAGTGTTCGGCGAGTGAAAATATATCTGTGCTAAACTTATACCTCCAACTCACACACTGGCGAGTAAAATCTGAGAATTTATTAGCCATTGGCTAATATTAGACATCACTTAGTCGCTCAGAGTGAAGATTTAGTCGCATATGCGAATGATTTACTCACAATGTAGAGGGTTGATTTATGCATTAGCACTCACTTGAAAGAATAAAGTCTAAAGCAGTGTTTCCCAACCGGGGTGCCGCGGCACCCTGGGCCTGTTGTACCGAATATCTATACTTTTCAAATTATCATATCGAAGTTAGAAATTCAAATATTGTGACAAAATGAATTTTGTAGGGTGCCACAAGTTTGTTAAAATTTCCAAAGGGTGCCTCGACTAAAAAAAGGTTGGGAAACACTGGTCTAAAGCATTGTACTTTACAATGTAAATTAAAACAAAAAAATAAATGTACATAAAATATTATTTATAAAAAAAAATTTATTTTTAGAAATTAGTATTCAGCATGGACACATTAAATTGATCAAAAATGACTTGCATTTAAAAAAAAAAAATCTATTGCAAATAAACACTGTTCTTTCTATTAATTATCCTAAAAATTATATCATGGTTTCCACAAAAATATTAAGCGGCACAGCTTTTTTCAACTGTGATAATAATAAGAAATGTTTCTTGAGCACCATATCAGCATATTAGAATGATTTCTGAAAGATTACGTGACACCGAAGACTGGAGAAATTGTGTAATCAAAGAGAGAAGTTATTTTAAATTATAATGATATCTCACAATAATCACTCATTTTGCTGTATTTTTTATGAAATAAACTCTTCTAAACACTTCTAAAAATATTTTACAAAAAAATCTTACCAACCCCAAACTTTTGAACAGTAGTGTAAATTTAGCATATTTAAGCATATTGAAAATATAAATATACAGCATTTTAATATATGTTTTCTATAAAAATTAAAACAGCATATATTATAATGATTTATGTATTTTATTTATTTAAATAAATTTTTATATATTAAAAATATATATATTTCAATTCAGTCACCTGGGGGGGGGAATAAATACATAGATAAATAAAAATACATGGCAATATCTGCTGGTTCATAATAATGAAAATAACATGAATCATCATCTTAGTTGAAAATTACTGAAATTCTAATTACAATACACAAAACAACACTTATAATCACACTGTAAAAAAATTATTGTGATTTTAACAGTAAAAGACTGTAAAAATGCTATAGTAAAAACCTGTTAATTGGTTATCAGTAAGTTCCCATACTATATACAATGAATAACTGTAATTACATTTAATGTAATTTTACAATAAAATACTGTTAAAATTACAGTTTTTGGAAGTGAAAAAGAAAAAGGCATTGTATAATTTACAGTGAAAAAACGTAAATTGACACTCCCAGAATTCCCTGCATGACACTTCATATTTTATGTTTTTTTGTTGAAATAACTATGTTTCTTCTTAGTTTTTTCTTATCAGTTGTGTAAATTAGGGTTTTATATTACATCTAATGTTGTAAAATTTAAGACACAATATGTAATTTTCGCCGCTAGAGGGCGCATGTGATTTTCTCATCACCACCTATTTTTGGTGGTTATCGGCATTACAATGGTTCAAAACATATAATAGTACTTCAATTTGCTGGTTTATTAACATTACATCCGTTAATGAAATACGTTTGTTTTTTTATTGTGAATTTAAGTTAAGTCTGTAAAACCTAAACTGTTGCTACCATATTTTTACAGTGAAGTTCTGGCAACAACAGCTGCCGGTATTTTACCGTAAATGTCACAGATTTTTTTTTACAGTGCAGCTCTCCCTTCCTCTGTTGGCACATGAACAACCAACTGCACTCGGGAAAAAAAATAAACAAAAGAAAAAAGCCAGCCTGCTACTGCTCTGTTATGATGTTTTTAAGACAAAGCCTTGAATTGGTCAAGTTTGGCACAGGGGCTGATTGGGCATTCTGCAAGGACTTGGGCCCTGAATAATTCATGATGCTCAAAGAGCACTATGATCACAAACAGCCCCTGAACCCTGATTTAGCGGTCTCAGCGTTCTGCCACCTGATAGAGCCAGAGGATTCTGCAGTTGAAAGGAGGAATGCTGGGCGAGGGGAGACTAGGTGCACTCAGGGACAAACTGTGGGTGGCCTGGAACCAGAGCGAGGCTAAAACGCACACTTTTACACAGACGTATCATTGTAGCGCTAACAAGGGTTGGGCTGCATACAGTCACTGCACTAGCAGGCATTCCTCAAAGGCTTATGCTGCACATGGGTTATCAAGCTGAGAGGAGACACTGAAAGAAAGAGAGGCTGAATAGGAGAGAGAAAGACAGATGGTCAGGGGCTATGGTGAAGTAATGTTAGATATCAATGGAATGCAAAGGCTTCAGATCTGAGCCCATTTATCATCCAGTCAAAAACAAAAGATCAGCGATGGCAAGGTGAAAAAGCGCTGTAACTGAAGGTGTGCACTGTGTTAAAAGTAATTGAAAAGATTTGACAGAAATGAAAGGATTCTAAAGACACAGAATAAGGGAGTTTCAGTGGCCAATGTTTATTCTTCAACGCATAAAGAGTATAGAAACGTGTGCATGAGTGCGTGTCGTACACCAACGTAACGTTGTTCAGGGCTCCAGACTGCGACTAAAACGGTCGCATTTGCGACCAAAAATATTAATTTGCGAGTGAAGTTTTTGCTGAGGTCGCCACTGGCGACTATATATATTTACATGTTATAACTTAAAACTTTGCATGTCATGCCTTTTTTCCTGATTGTTTTGCGATCACATATTTTGTTATGTTCACGTATTAAACTGAGACGATGCATGCGCATCAAAGTTTTAGTGGAAAAAAGAGTTTCAAACAGTCCTCATCTCTGCCGCACAGCAGCGCTGACGTACACAGTCTGCTAAACGCAGCTCAGTTGTACAGCGCAAGAGAGAACGAAATGACAGAGACGTGCGAAGTGAAAGTGCAGAAAAGCAGCATCTATTTCGTGCACAACTTGAACAAACTACAACAGGTAAAGCTGTCAGTTGTGTGGATATTGGCAATATCGTTAACAATTCTAGTTTATAATCATTACTAATATGGCTTCTTCTTAACAAGATCTTAGTCTATGCTGTGTTCTGTTAAAGCGTGAACTTATTATTTGAAACACACTTGCCATCCAGTAATCGCAAAAAGCTTTGTGCTTTGTTACTTTTTAAAAAACAAAATATCAGCTTTAAAATTATTCCAAATTCATAACGAAATTCAAACAATAAATACAGTTTTGGCGCTCTTTAATGCGGCAGGCGCGATCGCCTTAGCGCCTCAGTTAAAGCGGCAAGTGAACCCATTTAATCTTTCTCTTTACTACTAGTAGCTACATAATAAACATGAATTAACATCAAAAGGTAGGCTATTTTATAAGAGAGCCTACAGTACAACTTACTCATGTAAGTTAAAAGCTCATTCAGTGTTTCAAACTGCGGAAAACGTGTAAAGTTTGTAAACATTGCAACGTTATATACATTTACCTCAGAATAACCATTCGGTGTCCATAAGCTCATCAGTCAGCTAGAAAAATAACTATAAAGAGGAGCATTTTGCTATATCTATGCGCCATTGCATATTAATCTTTTTACTTAACCTGTTGTCTACATGATTCAACTCCTCCTATAAA
>NW_015555808.1:8652-12604 GCF_001515605.1 Sinocyclocheilus anshuiensis | reverse complement strand
CACAGGTCATCTACAAGATGGATTAAAATGCTGATAAATTCAAGAAAAGATGAGACATAAACACATGACAGTATGAATGAAATGTTAAAATGTAAAAAAAAAAAAATAAATAGTAAATAAATAAAACACGTTTATTCTGTGGCACCTAAAAAAATAATTTGGTGCCTAAGTTTTTTTCTTATAGGAGCCAATGGCTCCTTACTCTATTTTTTTGTCTGGAGCCCTGTTATTGTATGTGTGCAAGGATAAATAAATGCTGTTCTTTTGAAGTATCTATTCATTAAAGAATCCTGGGGAAAAATGCATCATGGTTTCCACAAAAATATTAAGCAGCACAACTGTTTTCAACATTAACCAATAATATTCCTTTCTTGAAAAGAAATCAGCATATTAGAATGATTTCTGAAGGATTTATGACTGCTGGAAATTCAGCTTTGCATCACAGCAATAAATTACATTTTAAAATATATTAAAACTGATTTTTTTTTTAAACAGCAATAACATTTCACAATATTACTGTTTTTACTGTATTTTGATAAAAAATGCAGCCTTGGTGAGCATAAGAGATTTCTTTCAGAAACAAAAAAAAAATCTTATCAACCCCAAACTTTTGAATGGTAGTGTATATGTGAATAGAACTGAAAGAATTCTCAAAAGTCTAAAGCACTGTACTTTACAATGTATATGAAAACAACAAAACATTACACATTAAAAATTTAATATTTTATTATATAATATTTTCTATAAAAGAAAAAAACACATTAAAATAATATTTTAATAATATTTATTTATTTTTATCATATATTTATGTAAATAATATATTTATTTATCAAGTGCTGTGTTACCCAGGGAAATAAATAAAAGCTCTCCCTTCCTCCAGAGCGCGCCGTGCATGTGTGACCAACGGCTGCCATACGTGTGTGAGGATGGAGGATGTTTTTGGTTGTGCTGCTCCTGGGTGAGCTAGTGCATGTACATACGAATGACTTGCAAGTGTGAGCGCATGTTAAAGTGTGTGTGTGTGTGGGAGAAGACGGCAGAGAAAGTAGGTCAGTGCCTCGCCAAGGTTGTGCGCAGGCGCGCTGCTTACACAGGTCAGGGCGCTGCGTGGGGTTGCTGTAGAAACAGGCTATTACATCAGCGTACACCAAGGCCCTATGGAAGAGTATCACCCAGCTAGACAGATCAGTTCTCCTCCAACCAACCCTGACACAAGGAAACCTTCCAAAACAATGTGCTGGCCTGCTATATTACACCTAAAAACATCCCACTTTTGGACCTATATCATGCATTGCTCAAGATTTTAAATTTTTTTTATTAAGTTTAGCTTTTAGTTTGATTTATTAAGCTGTTTTGTGCACAGAGAACGGGGTTTGAAGCGTGGGGTTGCTGTAGAAACAGGCTATTACATCAGCGTACACCAAGGCCCTATGGAAGAGTATCACCCAGCTAGACAGATCAGTTCTCCTCCAACCAACCCTGACACAAGGAAACCTTCCAAAACAATGTGCTGGCCTGCTATATTACACCTAAAAACATCCCACTTTTGGACCTATATCATGCATTGCTCAAGATTTTAATTTTTTTTTATTAAGTTTAGCTTTTAGTTTTATTTATTAAGCTGTTTTGTGCACAGAGAACGGGGTTTGAATCCGGTCTGGGCTATGTCACTCTTATTCTAAAATTTAGAAGACTTTATAAACAATTTTTAATTTATTGATAAATTAACAAACAAATGCTGTGGAAAAATAAAGTGTCTAAATTGTCACCCATATTCTAAAATAAAAAAAATAAAAAAAAACGTTTTTTAAAAAACAAACAAAAAAATCATTTATTGGTAAACAAACGGTTTAAAAAATCTTAACTTTTGCCATTATTCTAGTATTTAAAAGGCTATTTTAATAAATACTTTAAAAAATATATTGTTAAACAAACAAACAAAAACAAAAAAATGATTTAAAAACTAAAGTGTCTTTGTAACGTCTAACAATTTAAAAAATGTTTTGTTTATGGTTTCGAGGTTTTGTTAATCACAAAAAAAACTAACAAGAACAAGAACACACAAATTGTTTACACTTCAAGCATGCATTCTTGTTAAAATAGATTTTTGCCTGCTATTCACCATTTGCTGCACTTCCTCTGAAAAAACCTTGACTGCATTGTCAGCTGTCTGCTTGCAAGTCATTGTATTACATAAATGACATAAATTCTAAGACATTATAAAACACTCAGTAATGTGAAACACTCCGAACTGGAGAAGAAAGACAATCTTATACTTCACCTGAGACCAGAGGTATCACATGGAGAGCCCTTCCTCTTCCGTGACTCTGGGGTGTCGGGGTCAAGGGCATTCTCCCCTGCAGCACTCATTTTCAGCATATGCACACCTGCAAAACAGGGTAGTTACAAGTCAGCCAACAGAGTCAAGCTCGAAGGAACCATTCTACTAAATAAACACAATGCAGGACGATAAATTTAAGTCATCCAGTGAAATCCAGTAAAAATGAGTATGTAATGGCAGCTGTCACTGTGTAATACCCATATGTTGTTGTTTATAACTGATTTGATAATATCATCTAAAACTACAAAATAATGGTAGAAAAAGAATCCCAGGCACCACTGCGGACCAACAGGTTCTGGAAAACCAGCAAACTTCAAGTTAAACCAGTTCTGAAATAGTCCCATTTTACTGTAAACGCTATGACAGGCAACATATCTCGACCTGATTGAGCGGAACAGTCAGATGACTCCATATCAGGCACAGACTGAGGTGACAGCTCATTCCCGCTAGCAATATGCATTATCGATTGCTCCTTGCAGAGGAATCATAAATCTGCTGTGAAAGGGCTTGCTAACTGAAAGCCTTCTTTGATCTGTGGTGCTATCTACTCAGCGCTACCATCTAACCCAGTGGTCTCAAACTCAATTCCTGGAGGACCACAGCTCTGCAGGGTTTAGCTCCAACCAGCTCCAAATCACACCTGCTTGGAAGTTTCTAGTAATCCTGATTACCCTGATTAGCTGGATCAGGTGTGCTTGATTAGGGTTGGAGCTAAACTGTGCAGAGCTGTGGCCCTCCAGGAATTGAGTTTGAGACCAATGATCTAACCCATGCTGTGAACTGCTAGAAGAGGAAACCGCTGAACCACCATTCGTGAGAATACTGTGTGCGTCTAAAGGGCTGGTCACACTACACTTTTCGTTTCATTGACTTCAATTCATACGCATACAAACGCGGGAGACAGGAAACACAAGCTCATGCGAAGTTCAAGTTTGGTGAACTGCCCTGTGAATTCTTATCACATGAAGATGTGAACAGAAGATTGGCGCTGCCTTTTAGCTGAACTAAAAGAACACAAACTTTAAAACTGCAGGACTGCAGCAAAGTGAAGATTACACATTTATACATTTTGAATGTACAATATGTAGAATTATGTTTTTTTTTTAATGTTACATTTTTGTGATACTATTTTCATTAACAAAATCTTCTAATTACTTTAAAGGAGACATATTATGCCCCTTTTTACAATATGTAATACAAGTCTCTGGTGTCCCCAGAATGTGTCTGTGAAGTTTCAGCTCAAAATACTCCACAGATCATTTATTATAACATTTTGAAAATGCCTATTTTGAGTGGAAGCAGAAACACTGTTTTTCGGGCCTGTCTCTTTAAATGCAAATGAGCTGCTGCTCCCCGCCCTCTTTTCCAGAATAGAGCTGCGCCATTACAGCTCGGACCTGCTAAAAACATCTGTTTTGGTTCTGATTAGCATGTTTATCGCGCTGAAATCATGCGTTTTAAACCATATGAGTTTAAACTTCTGATATACGGTTTTCTGAGCGCACACATCCAAAGCACACGGACACAAAGCGGCTGTCACAGCATGTGAGTACTAAACTAAGTTCTCATTCACACACAAGTTTACGTTAAAAACACACACGAGTTACAAAA
>NW_015555808.1:0-7015 GCF_001515605.1 Sinocyclocheilus anshuiensis | reverse complement strand
TTCTGTGCTCGTCTGTGCAGCCAAAGACAGAACAGTTAGCATGTTTTGCTCAAACTTTCGCCATGGCATTAGAACTGGTACACCGTTGTCGCTTGCGAAATCAAAATGACGGCGCCGTGGGTGGAAACTTACAGATTAAGGGGGCGGTAATATTATAATGAGATCCCTTTGCCACGTCACCAAGGGAGCGAAATCAGACGTGCTCGTTTTTTCAGACGCTTGCAGAAAAAGGCTTCCCAAAACAAAGTTACTGGGTTAATCTTTTTCATGTTTCCTTGGTTGGTAGATGCACCGGGGACCTGATTATAGCACTTATAACCTGGAAGAGTCAGATTTTCATGATATGTCACCTTTAATGAAAATCAAGCTCTCTGATCAAGCTCTTTTAGTAAAATAAAAAAATTGAATTCACTACCAAAAAAAGACCACTCCTGTTCAAAATTTGGGGTCAATAGGCTATTTTTTTTTTAAGTTTTTGAAAAAACTCTCTTGCTGCACTATCACTGGGGGTACAAAAGAAGTTTTGCTAATGATCAAAAACAATAAAGAGTAATAATAGCAAAATCTTATTACAATTTAAAAGAACTGTTTCTACTTTAATATTTTTAAAAATCATTCTAATATGCCGATTTGGTGTTCAATAAACAATTCTTCAGTTCAAAAGAACACCATTTATTTGAAATAGAAATGTTTTGCAACAGTATAAATGTCTTTACTGTCACTTTTGATCAATTTAATGTGTCCTTTATCAATAAAAGTATGAAAAATTGTTTCTTAATTTTAATAAAAAATTTGGCCTCAAACTTTTGAGCAATAATTTACTAACAACTGTAATTTAAATAATATATCATTATTACATAGAATTTTCTTTTAATATTTCATAAATGAGAATGAGATTTTATTCTGAAAAAAATATTTTAGAAAATGTTAGAAAATCACAACATCCAATTGTCTATGTCTCATTTACTTGAGCAAACGCTCAATACAAGCATCAGGTGTCTTCAGTTGCACTATGTAACCATAGAAACAGGACACATTCAAGCTGCACATAAAGAAATTCTAAAGAGCATTCACAGCATTTTGTGATGGTGATACGACAAACATACATACCACTGCAGGTATTCAGAACCAATACACTGTTGACTTGTCCACAATCCAACCCTTCATACATCAAAAGACTTTGTAGCTACTGATATTGACTATACAACCATGTTAGGATAGAATTTCAGCTAATAAGACTTCAGTAATTATGAAAAGCAAGGTCACTACTGCAATACACAGGGTGAATATGGTTAGCTGTGGCAAGACCACACTTGGGACAGCACTAAATTCCACCAAAAAATTCAACTTGATGTTCAATCAAATAAAAATGAAAGCTATAGATGTTTGAAAATAATAATAATACTAAAATAATTAATATATTAAGAGCCAGTGTTTCTTCACCTTTTACATAATAGCACTTGATCCAGTTCCCCTGGAGCAGGGTACATACACCACCCCTTAATTTGGTGACATCAACAGCAATTGTTCACCTTGGATGGCCAACTAAAATGAAACTCTAAAGTAAATCCTGCTCTACCTGGAGCTTTGACAATCCCTTCAGTTTGAAGAAGATCATTAGCCATATCTTGCGTTTGGTTTTTTCACTCGGGGAGGCCACCACCTAGACCAGTGCCTGGCTCCACAGGCACAGTCCGCTTTGATCTGCAAGGCCTGAACACACTCTTAGAAGAAAAGGTTCTATATAGAACCTTAAAAGGTTCTATCAGGCGCTTCATATATGGAACCCCTAAAAGGTTCCATATAGAACCCTTTTTAAGGGTTCAATCAAAAGAACCCTTTAGGGTTCTTTGTAGCCTGGAAAAAGGTTCTATATAGAACCTTTTTCCAGGCTACAAAGAACCCTAAAGGGTTCTTTTGATTGAACCCTTAAAAAGGGTTCTATATGGAACCTTTTAGGGGTTCCATATATGAAGCGCCTGATAGAACCTTTTAAGGTTCTATATAGAACCTTTTTCCAGGCTACAAAGAACCCTAAAGGGTTCTTTTGATTGAACCCTTAAAAAGGGTTCTATATGGAACCTTTTAGGGGTTCCATATATGAAGCGCCTGATAGAACCTTTTAAGGTTCTATATAGAACCTTTTTCCAGGCTACAAAGAACCCTAAAGGGTTCTTTTGATTGAACCCTTAAAAAGGGTTCTATATGGAACCTTTTAGGGGTTCCATATATGAAGCGCCTGATAGAACCTTTTAAGGTTCTATATAGAACCTTTTTCCAGGCTACAAAGAACCCTAAAGGGTTCTTTTGATTGAACCCTTAAAAAGGGTTCTATATGGAACCTTTTAGGGGTTCCATATATGAAGCGCCTGATAGAACCTTTTAAGGTTCTATATAGAACCTTTTTCCAGGCTACAAAGAACCCTAAAGGGTTCTTTTGATTGAACCCTTAAAAAGGGTTCTATATGGAACCTTTTAGGGGTTCCATATATGAAGCGCCTGATAGAACCTTTTAAGGTTCTATATAGAACCTTTTTCCAGGCTACAAAGAACCCTAAAGGGTTCTTTTGATTGAACCCTTAAAAAGGGTTCTATATGGAACCTTTTAGGGGTTCCATATATGAAGCGCCTGATAGAACCTTTTAAGGTTCTATATAGAACCTTTTTCCAGGCTACAAAGAACCCTAAAGGGTTCTTTTGATTGAACCCTTAAAAAGGGTTCTATATGGAACCTTTTAGGGGTTCCATATATGAAGCGCCTGATAGAACCTTTTAAGGTTCTATATAGAACCTTTTTCCAGGCTACAAAGAACCCTAAAGGGTTCTTTTGATTGAACCCTTAAAAAGGGTTCTATATGGAACCTTTTAGGGGTTCCATATATGAAGCGCCTGATAGAACCTTTTAAGGTTCTATATAGAACCTTTTTCCAGGCTACAAAGAACCCTAAAGGGTTCTTTTGATTGAACCCTTAAAAAGGGTTCTATATGGAACCTTTTAGGGGTTCCATATATGAAGCGCCTGATAGAACCTTTTAAGGTTCTATATAGAACCTTTTTCCAGGCTACAAAGAACCCTAAAGGGTTCTTTTGATTGAACCCTTAAAAAGGGTTCTATATGGAACCTTTTAGGGGTTCCATATATGAAGCGCCTGATAGAACCTTTTAAGGTTCTATATAGAACCTTTTTCCAGGCTACAAAGAACCCTAAAGGGTTCTTTTGATTGAACCCTTAAAAAGGGTTCTATATGGAACCTTTTAGGGGTTCCATATATGAAGCGCCTGATAGAACCTTTTAAGGTTCTATATAGAACCTTTTTCCAGGCTACAAAGAACCCTAAAGGGTTCTTTTGATTGAACCCTTAAAAAGGGTTCTATATGGAACCTTTTAGGGGTTCCATATATGAAGCGCCTGATAGAACCTTTTAAGGTTCTATATAGAACCTTTTTCCAGGCTACAAAGAACCCTAAAGGGTTCTTTTGATTGAACCCTTAAAAAGGGTTCTATATGGAACCTTTTAGGGGTTCCATATATGAAGCGCCTGATAGAACCTTTTAAGGTTCTATATAGAACCTTTTTCCAGGCTACAAAGAACCCTAAAGGGTTCTTTTGATTGAACCCTTAAAAAGGGTTCTATATGGAACCTTTTAGGGGTTCCATATATGAAGCGCCTGATAGAACCTTTTAAGGTTCTATATAGAACCTTTTTCCAGGCTACAAAGAACCCTAAAGGGTTCTTTTGATTGAACCCTTAAAAAGGGTTCTATATGGAACCTTTTAGGGGTTCCATATATGAAGCGCCTGATAGAACCTTTTAAGGTTCTATATAGAACCTTTTTCCAGGCTACAAAGAACCCTAAAGGGTTCTTTTGATTGAACCCTTAAAAAGGGTTCTATATGGAACCTTTTAGGGGTTCCATATATGAAGCGCCTGATAGAACCTTTTAAGGTTCTATATAGAACCTTTTTCCAGGCTACAAAGAACCCTAAAGGGTTCTTTTGATTGAACCCTTAAAAAGGGTTCTATATGGAACCTTTTAGGGGTTCCATATATGAAGCGCCTGATAGAACCTTTTAAGGTTCTATATAGAACCTTTTTGGCATAAAGGGTTCTTTGGAGTTGAGTAAAGAACCCTAGGGTTCTATATAGAACCCCAAAGAACCCTTTGTTTTAAGAGTGCAGGCTGCTATTGTGGGTCTGTTGAATACCTCCAGCGGCCCCTAATCCCTGGCAGCTCCATTTCCAGCAAGTTCACCTCAAACAGGCCCATTTAAGTTGTTGGGGGGGGGGAATCACAGAATTTGGGCTAAAATTTAAACACTTGAACAGCCATTTTAGTAGAAAAGGCAAGTGATTTTCTTATATTACAAGCTTTAGCATTGACACATTCCACAATGACAATCACGGTTGAAGGATCCACTGAATATAATACCTATACTTAAAGGATTAACACAAGAATTTACAATCTAGAACATAATAAATCCCTCGAATTCACACATTTGAGCAATCGTTTAAGAAAGTTTGGTGGAAATAAGGGCACATTTGAGTTTACTACCCTGTTTTTTGGGGCCCCTGAACCTTCACTTTATTGCTCTGGAGAATGTGAAACATGACCATGCATGCGAACATGCAAAATTGTTCAGAAATTAGGCTAGATCCTAAAAAAAAAATCCACCAGGACATATTGACTCCTGTGCGTCTGAGCAGCCCTTACTGTAATTATCAACAGCTTGCACCAATGTGTTCAGTGTTTAGTTCAGCCCTGCTCAGCCAAGTGTTGAGGAAAGCCAACCGACAGTTAATGAAGATACCTGTGCTTAAACTTGAGAATAACCAGTCGCACTGCTACATCAGCTAAAGCTAATGTTAAAGAAATGGACATGTGATTTACACAAAAACATTTGCAGAATCTTAGTATACTTCAACTTCCCAAAACTTGTTTTAGGAGGTTTACAGCACTTTTTTCACAATTGCTAGTTTTTTTTAAGCTAATGGGACATCAAATCATTGTTAGCAGGACACCATTTCTGTGCCTTAATCTTCCAAAGGAGTGATATTTCAATACATCAATGCATGTCCGTTCACATTAACAACATTTTACACATCCGCATTGTAGTTTAATAAGAAAAACAATATTTTGGCACATTAGCACATTAGTCTCTCAAACAAGTTAGCATTTCTTTTACCGTCTGCTGTTTGCTGGAGCTCATATTTCTTGCTAGATGAGAAATATTTGGCATCGTCCAATCTGATTTCAAATTCCCTCGCCAAATGCAATGGATATAACACACTAACCGCTAAACTGTACGAAAGAAGTTGACGAAACAGTCATGAATCTTGTCTATAGGTCAGCTTAGTCCTGTTTATAAACTCTGCGTCATCAGTCTTTGGTTGAGAAAGTCTGCATGCAAGCTGATGCTTCTATCTTATATCTGGTAATAAGTTGTGGGGCTATTTAATGTTGCTATAATTAAATCTCTTTGAAAGAAATGGATAAGAGAGAGCATACTGTTATCTTCTTCTGCCAAGAGGCAAAAAACACTTAATGCCATCATGTAACTCTAATGTCTAAATAAACTATTTTTTTTCACACTGAAAAAAAAAAATCTGTGGTTGTAAATGTTATGTAATTAAATCTGTGATATTAACAATAAAATGTTAAGTTTGCATCTTTACGTGAATATATCTAGTTTTGAATTAATCTGCATTTGTTCAAAACACAAGACAATGTGCAATTTTTCCTTTGCAAAATTTATCTACGTAATCCCAGCCAATCTTCTTAGGTACACACACAACAAACAATAACTTTGTTTTATTTACTCAGTACAAAATAATTACTTCCCTTCATGTTTTGTTGGTCTGGAAACCCCCTGCATTCCAAACGAAGAGGAACACGCGGACTGAACTTAGGTAGGAATAAAGTTAGCAAAGTAACATTACTTGGTTAGGTACATTTCCACAGTCTTTACAGTTTTCAAATTGTTGTACAAAAACGAGGCTTTACATGTAATTTGAAGATAACGTTGTTGCACGTGGAATACTAACCAACGTTACCATGTGGCTACACTGGTAGGTGCTTATGGACGACGCGGTCCTGCACACTTCTGAGCTCTGTGAAAAACAAACCCAAAGAAACATTTCTACATGTGAAAAAGAAGGTAATAAACACACGAGTACGATAGTATATGGTTTGTGTGTGATTTTCATGCAACTGGTGCGATTTTCATATCAATAATGGATGTTTATAAATGCTGACATTAGATCGCGATCAAAAGTTAATTCAAACACTCAATGGTGGTTTAAAGTGGATTTTGAGTAAAAGCATAATATTAATCTTTTAAATTGTGTCATGTAGATTGATGCTAATTGTAGCTTTAATGCACGTTGCTATACTATTTCACAAACAAATTTGTTAAAAGAATTCACATAAGGTCCCAAGAATAAGCTTTTTTTTTTTCTTTCTAAAAATACTTAAGATAATAGCTGGATTAATGTATAGTGGGAACAAGGTGGTGTTTGGCGAGTCATAATGCCAGAAAGAAGCCTAATAATGGCGATTTTGGAGCGGTTTCTGGTTAAACAAAAAAGATTTTACTCTTTAACAAAAAGGTCTATCTCTGTAGGGATCCTTTCCATAATGTTGTCAGACACTTATAATAACAATCTGAGCCTGTCAGCGGCAAAAACAACACTTTTAGTGGATGGTAACTGACGATGCACATTTGCCCTAGGATTACATATATGTACATATAAAGAACTAACCAACTACTGTATAAAAACAAATAAAATAAGAAATGTACATAATTATACAGGGTAGCTGGATAAGGAGTGCAAATAACAATGTGATGTGCAATGTGTGCATATTGAGAGTGTGTGAATGTGCAATGACAGTCAGATATAGGTCCTCTGTCAAGGACAGAGGACAGCCATTATATATATATATATATTAGGCATGGGCCGATTACCGGTTACAAGGTATACCGCGATTTGAAAATTTCACGGTTTCAAAACCACTA
>NW_015555807.1:533056-533698 GCF_001515605.1 Sinocyclocheilus anshuiensis | reverse complement strand
AAGTTATATGTGTGCAATACACAGCCTTTGTCCTGTAGTCGGTGTTACGAGAAATAAAAAAATAAAATCAATTTAGTTCAGCTGGACATGGAACGCTACAATTCTGAGGCGCGTCTGTTCCAAGCAGCTCCGAGCCGCAGGAGTCACGTGACGAGAGTGAAGCGAAATGACTGGTGGCGGATCCAAAAGCGCAAGAGAACTTTTGTTAATAAACGTTTAATTTCTTCGTTTAAAATAACTGAGTTGGTCTTTATTGTTGCTGTGTTTTCATTAAAAAATAAAGATGAACCACAAACTAAGCATTCGTTTTAAATAAGGGAAACCTTATTTATTTGGATTACAACGCAAGTATAGGCTCCGTATTCTTCAAGTTGTTAATAAGAGTTAGAGGTTTCATAAATGCTAATTTGCCATTGTACTACTTTATGACTTTATGTCGTTTTGTTCAATTTTTATGTTTAATATAAGCTAAGCGACTTCATCATTGTACTATTTTATTGTTGATGTAACGTTTTTTTTTATTACATATTGAATCAACCTTAAGCATTAGTTTTGATCAACGAAAAGATAACGTTAAAGATCAAGATGCGAGAATGCGACATAGTTGCTGCCGAGGTAAATGGACTCTCTCGCTCTTTCTGT
>NW_015555807.1:528617-532596 GCF_001515605.1 Sinocyclocheilus anshuiensis | reverse complement strand
AAGGCGCCCCGGGGTAAAAGGTGCCTTTGATATTATTTTCATCTAAACCACTAGATGGCACAAAAATGTGGCATATCACTTTCCAAAACATCTGTTTTTCAAGATGCACGTGTATATTTGTCTGATCTTTGACGCGATGGTGCGCAGCAGTGCAAAGTTGATTATGTGCTTGATCTAATATTTTATGTTTTAAAAAATGTTGTAGATTTAAGTAGCAAATGAGAATCGCTAAAATTAATGCATATATTGTGAGACAAAGGCATAGCTGCGGGAACGTATTTTGAGCAGGGGGGGCTGAGGAAAAATGGGGGGGGTTTGTCGAGTTTTCCCAGGAGCGAAGTTATATGTGTGCAATACACAGCCTGTAGTCTGTAGTCGGTGTTACGAGAAATAAAAAAATAAAATCAATTTAGTTCAGCTGGACATGGAAATTCTGAGGCGAGCCGCAGGAGTCACGGGACGAGAGTGAAGCGAAATGACTGGTGGCGGATCCAAAAGCGCAAGAGAACTTTTAATTTCTTCGTTTAAAATAACTGAGTTGGTCTTTATTGTTGCTGTGTTTTCATTAAAAAAGAAAGATGAACCACAAACTAAGCATTCGTTTTAAATAAGGGAAACCTTATTTATTTGGGTTACAACGCAATCTTCTTCAATTTGTTAATAATAACAATGAACCACACACTACGATCGTTTTAAAAGGGAAAATCCATTATATTTGTGTTACAAATTTTATAAACAAAATTGTAATTTTGTTAATAAAAATTCTGTTTAATATGTGAATTTCTTAATGATACTACTTCATTGTGGGCCTATGTTTTTTTTATTATTATTATTCATAATAATAATAATGAGCCACAAAGGGGAAAATACAAAGACTTTATTTTTATGTTACAACGCGGTTACACCAAGTCATCAGTTTATTCGTTTTGTTCAATTTTTATGTTTAATATAAGCTAAGCGACTTCATCATTGTACTATTTTATTGTTGATGTAACGTTTTTTTTATTATATATTGAATCAACCTTAAACATTAGTTTTGATCCACGAAAAGATAACTTTAAAGATCAAGATGCGAGAATGCGACATAGTTGCTGCTGAGGTAAATGGACTCTCTCGCTCTTTCTCTGTTTCTTTGTAATAGCTATAGACATGCTCGTTAATTCTTCATTTGGGTACAGACGTGTTATAGGGGGAAAAATATGATCAAAAAGTCATGGCAACAAATGGTTTTTTTTTTTTTAAATCAGTATATGATAAAAGTTTTAAACAACTTATACAAAGTCAAATTGATTTGACTTAACTCATGTTTTACAGTGTGACCACAATAAAGGGCTTCTTAGAGTAGCCTACCATACTGACTGGATAATCAGGAAGAATTGTTAGAATTAGAATTAATTATTGTTAGAATTAATACTACTAAAACAAAATAAGATTAATGCGTATGCCTACTGCTGGTTGGCTGCCCACTAGGCATAGGCTCCAGGTCTGCTTCCTTATCGCCAGCTCAAGGCTCGGTCTCTTTTTATTTTTTTTGGGCTTCGCGAAAAAATCAGAAATGCGTTTTTGCGCCATGTTGACTGTTGAATTGTTGCTTATCGTCATTAAGCTTTTTTTCCCTATGATTTTAATGAATATTCAAATTAATAAAATTAGTTTTATTTCATTTTTGTTACAAAATTAAAATTAATTTCTTTTTAACACCGCACCCCAGCACCCCATTTCTTCTTTAGCTCCGAGCCAGGGGGTGCTGCAGCACCCCCAGCACCCCTACTTCCCGCGGTAATGCCCGGACCTATATATACAGTACGGATGGATCTTTCTTTAACTGCTGCAATAGCAAAAAACTCTCTTGATATTTTAAGAACAATTACAGAAGAATAAAATGAAGCATATTTCGTTACATTTTGTTAATCCTGTATTATTCCTGTGTTATTAATGCGTTATTACTGAATTATTACTGAGTTATTCCTGTGTTATTTCTGTGTTATTACTGCGTTATTCCTGTGTTATGCCTGTGTTATTACTGTGTTATTCCTGTTTTATTACTGAATTATACCTTTGTTATTACTGTGTATTTCCTGTGTTATTTCTGTGTGTGTTATTACTGTGTTATTACTGTGTATTTCCTGTGTTATTTCTGCTATTGCTGAGTTATTCCTGTGTTATTACTGTATTAATCCTGTGTTATTCCTGTGTTATTACTGCACTATTACTGAATTATTACTGTATTACTGAATTATTCCTGTTATTACTGTGTATTTCCTGTGTTATTACTGTGTTATTCCTCTTATTTCTGCTATTACTGAGTTATTCCTGTGTTATTACTGTTATTACTGTGTTATTACTGTTAATCCTGTGTTATTACTGTGTTAGTCCTGTGTCATTTCTGTTATTCCTGAGTTATTTCTGTTATTCCGGTGTTATTTCTTTGTTATTACTGTGTTATTCTGTTATTGCTGTGTTATTCCTGTTATTTCTGCTATTACTGAGTTATTCCTGTGTTATTACTGTATTAATCCTGTGTTATTACTGTGTTAGTCCTGTGTGATTACTGTTATTCCTGTGTTATTACTGTGTTATTAATGTGTTATTACTGCGCTGTTACTGTGTTATTACTGCATTATTACTGTATTACTGAATTATTACTGTGTATTTCCTGTGTTATTACTGTGTTATTCCTCGTATTTCTGCTATTACTGAGTTATTACTGTGTTATTACTGTGTTAATCCTGTGTTATTCTTGTGTTATTACTGTTATTCCTGAGTTATTACTGCTTTATTACTGTGTTATTACTGTGTTATCAATGTGTTATTAATGTGTTACTCCTGTGTTATTACTGAGTTATTCCTGTGTTATTCCTGTTTTATTACTGAATTATTCCTGTGTTATTACTGTGTATTTCCTGTGTTATTTCTGTTATTGCTGTGTTATTTCTTTGTTATTACTGTGTTATTACTGTGTCATTTCTGTTATTACTGCGTTATTCATGTGTTATGCCTGTGTTATTCCTGTGTTATTACTGAGTTATTACTGAATTATTCCTGTTATTGCTGCATACTTCCTGTTATTTCTGCTATTACTGAGTTACTCCTGTGTTATTTCTGTGTTATTACAGTGTTATTCCTGTGTTATTAATGTGTTATTACTGTGTTATTACTGTGTTATTCCTTTTTTATTACTGAATTATTCCTGTGTTATTACTGTGTATTTCCTGTGTTATTTCTGTTATTGCTGTGTTATTCCTGTGTTATTCCTGTGTTATTACTGAGTTATTCCTGTGTTATTCCTGTTATTACTGCGTTATTACTGTGTTATTACTGTGTTATTAAAGTGTTATTCATGCAAAGTATGTTGCAGCTGTTATTTCTATGAAATTATGTTGTCTTTGCTATTCTGTTACTAATAAAAGTTTTTTTCACCGTTTATCCTATTTTGGCACAATCCCTAAACTGAACTTGAGTAGTTTTACTAAGGGCACCCATCTCACATGAAATTGAACTATGTCAAACATATTCTACCTGCCTTCCTGATATATATTACTATGAATTTGATATGGTAATTCATACCGAGACACTAATTTGGGCAAAAAGCACTGACTTGTTTAAGAATTGAATCTTACAGCTGAGGACTTTCAACTCGACTTGGACTTGCCTGTCTTGACTCGGGACTTGACTTGGGACTTGTCTGTCTTGACTCGGAACGTGACTCGAGACTTGAATGCAAAGACTCGAGACTTACTTGTGACTTGCAAAACAATGACTTGGTCCCACCTCTGGAATATGGCAACCCTCAACGGACACCTTGGCAATTGAATCGCCATTGGCTAGTATATTTTTTTGTTTACTCGCCAGACTGAAATACTAATATATATATATATATATATATATAAAAAGTTATGCCATTTTACAAACATATATAATGTTTGTAAAATGGTACAGCTTTTTAAATATCTGAAAGTACACTCTTAATATCAGTCAG
>NW_015555807.1:521822-528472 GCF_001515605.1 Sinocyclocheilus anshuiensis | reverse complement strand
TCCTTGTGGATTTGGTTTATACTTCATGGTGGTACTGTATGCCGACATTACCCTGGACACCGTGGCTCTCAATACACCCAGACATTACATATGCACCAGCAAGACATGCACCAACAATTTGTCCACTTTTGAATTTTGATATGTCTCTCATTAAGTAATGGGGATTGCAATATTTTATGTACAGCTGTGCTAACCTTCACACTCTGCTCTTACTGATGCAGTATGAAGTTTGGCCACTAGGCCAAGCATATATACAATCGTGGTCAGAATTGTTGGTACCATTGGTAAATATGATCAAAGAAGGCTGTGAAAATAAACCTGCATTATTAATCCTTTTGATCTTTTATTTCAAAAAATTTACAAAAATCTAACCTTTCACTGAAATAAAACAATTGAAAATGGGGGAAAATCTCATGAAATAAGTGTTTTTCTCAAAAACACGTTGGACACAATTATTGGTCCCCCTAGAAATTCATGAGAAAAACCAAAGAATATATTTCTGATGTGCAGCAAAAGATAATTGAGCTTCACAAATTAGAAAGTGGCTTTAAGAAAAGAGCTAGAGCAGTGAAAATCCCCATTTCCACCATCAGGGCAATAATTAAGAATTTCCAATCAACAGAAAATATGTTACAGATCTGCCTGGAAGAGGACATGTGTCTATATCGTCCTAATGCACGGTGAGTAGGAGAGTTTGGTTAAAGACACTCCAAGGACCACAGCTGGAGAATTGCAGAAAATAGTTAAGTCTCGGGGTCAGAAAACCTTAAAAAAATATATCAAACAGCACCTACACCACGTGCTGTTTGGGAGGGTTTCAAGAAAAAAAAAATCAAGAAAAGAAAATGCACTCATCCAAAATCAATCCCCAGCATATTCTGTTGTCAGCCACGGCTGGAACTTCAAACGGGACTGGCTTCTATGGTCAGATGTAACTAAAAAATTAGCTTTTTATCAGCAAACACTCAAGATGGGTTTGGTGAACACAGGGATAAAAAGTACCCCTTGTGTACAATGAAATATACTGCTTTATGTTTAATGTTGTGGGCCTATATTTCTGCTGGAGGTCCTGGACATCTTGTTTAGATACATGGCATCTTTGATTCTATCAAATACCAAAAGATAAAAAAATCAAAAAGTGACTGACTCTGTTAGAAATCCTATAATGGGCCATGTTTGGATCTTCCAACCGGACAATAATCCAAAAACAAACCTTAAAAACAACACAAAAATGGGTCACTGGGCACAAAACCAATCTTCTGCTATGGCCATTCCAGTTCCCTGACCTGAACCCTATAGACAAGGAGTGGGGTGAACTGAAGACAAGAAGCACCAGCATGGAGCTGGGAATCTGAAGGATTTTGGCAAATGGAGGTTTCAAAAAGTATTGAATAAAAGGGTACCGTTAATTGTGTCCAATGTGTATTAGAGAAAAACATTTATTTCATAATGAATTTTCCCCCATTTTAAATTCTGATTCTCCAATGAAAGATTAGATTTTTGTGATTTTTTTAAATAAAAGATCAAAAGATGCAGATTTATTTTCACAGCCTTCTTATTTCATATTTACCATGGGTACCAACAATTCTGACCACGTATATATATATATATACAGTGGGTACGGAAAGTATTCAGACCCCCTTAAATTTTTCACTCTTTGTTATATTGCAGCCATTTGCTAAAATCATTTAAGTTAATTTTTTTTCCTCATTAATGTACACACAGCACCCCATATTGACAGAAAAACGGAGCTGTGACAAACACCTTGTGCACAGCTATGGCATATGACACAGCGCTGCCCACATGGCTATTGCTCATATAACAGCTCATTTGTATCAGTTCTTTTGTCTTTGAGTCGTTTTATTTCTCACAGATTTCTGCTCATTCTAAATCAGATACAGATAAAGTAGCACAGTAAAGATTACATTAATATATGCATTAGTGAGAGAGCGTGTGTGAATGAATTCTACCTGGCAGCGTCTCTCTAGTAGTGAAGCTGTGGGATTTAGTTAAGAAATATATGCTAGAACTTTTCAGTTTCTAAGCTATTTTATTTAGAAATCACAGAACAGTGTTGACAGTACATTTCCGCGCTGAATGATTCTGTGTGTTTGCGATCTGTGCGTGATGTACGTGCTACTGTCTGTAGCCTATGTGTGTGTGTTACAGTGCAGCAGCGCATTAGATTAGAAAGGCGATTAATTTACCTTTACAATAAGCTGTTTAAAAAGTGCATTCTCCCGTTCAATTTCGAGCATCAAGTAATTTAATCACACGTCTTGTGTAGCATTTTCAGTGTATGCATTTATTTGTCATTTTAACTGTTTGGAAACGGAGCGTAAATGTGGAAGTCCTTCAAAGATTTCTTATCCTGTTGCGCCCTCTATAGGACCAGCGACTAGTCGACGTCAAGCTTAAAGATTCATGGCAGAGCATTAAAGTCCGCGTGAACCGGAAGTTGCTGCCAACTTTCGGTGCGTTCCAAACGGGATATATCGCCCTCTGAAGGGCCCTTCGGAGTGAAAACAATCATGGCCACCATATTGAAGGGATTCACAAATTAATTGTTCACATCAAGACTAGCCAAGTGTGCTAATAAAGTCAAAAAACATTTTGATTTCATGCGGACTTTAAAGTCTACTAATCGATTAGTCAGTGCAACCTCTAATATATATAAAACATGTTCACTGTATATATATCATATAAATATATATACTGTATATATGATATGATATTTGGTAATTAAATAATGGCTTAAATTTCAGTCAGTTTGTCAAAGCTATCCACAGGTTTCAGAAGACTATATTATATTATATTTAATATAGTACATAGTAGAAAGTCAGTCACACAGGTTTCTATGATAGCCCAGAGTGTAAAAAAAAAGTAAATTAGGTACTTGTAATTAAAATAATAATAATATAAATGTCACATATTAAGCTATTAAATCACACTGTGTACTATAAAGTCTCAATTATGAGAAATTAAGTTGCTAATATAAAAACTAATATTACAAATTGGAAATGGTATGGTAATGGTAATATAAAGTCACAATTATAATAATAAAAAAAAGTCTGAAACTGCAAATTATGGTCACATTGTGGGAAATAAACTCACAATTATGAAAGAAAAGTTCAAAATGACAATATAAAATCCCTACGTTTGGAAGCACATGAGGTGAGTAATTGTATTTCATTTCTGGGTAAACTAATCATTTAATATGCAACACAGTCATATTCATTTTGCTCAGATTGACTGTGTTCCTGCATATCAGGAATGACCCTTAAATCACACCCACTCATTCATGGCCATCCATACATGCAGGGTGAATACATGTGGAATGTATTAAAGAGTCATCTAAAACGGTGTTGTGTAATGTGGAGTACTGTTATCAGTGCTCAAGTGTGCGTTATATGCAGCTACTTATTATAGGATGGAGCGCTAGTACTACATCACCATTAGTAACCTCTGATACCAAAAAGAAGATTCCACCCCCACTAATGCTTCATAGCCCAGCAATGCTAGCAAGCTAGATAAATATCCACATGGCTGTTTTTCCAACCAGCTCCATTCTCACAATGAAAAAATGTGCACTACGCAATCTCTGATAAAGTCTTTACGAATGCAATAATTCAACATCTCCCACGGTTAAAAACACCAGAGTGATAATTTTGTTTCAACAGAGAAAAATTCCCAGGTGTAAGATGTTTGTTTACTGTTAGTTTTCCCTCCCAAAACCTTTTCGAAATATGCCAAGAATCCAGTGTGTAGAGAGCAAGCTCTGTGCCTCTGTAGTCCGAGGTTTAATACAACAGTAATTTGTCATGAATGGCAGTTCGTGTGGCCCCAACAGGCTTTGGATCTTCTCTGCAGTCTAGACAGCACTCTAAGATGTCTGCCCGGCCCCACGACGAGCTTACAAATTACTCTCAGTGTAGTCTGCGACGCTGACCCTGCCATGGCCCAAACTCTCGTGCACTCTCTCTGGCGATGATCCAGTTGTTAGGTACTGCCATTTTCACTTCAATCAGAAGCCAGCTACGCTCTCTCCCGTTCACACACGATCCAGACACTTGCTTAATTTATTCTAATTAACGTCAACACAAAAACAACAACAACAAAGCATGTTGGTCCAAACCCACAATCTACTGAGACAACAGAGAGAGGTTTAAACAAATCAGACATTAGATTTGCTTCAATTAGCAGTCTACCAGAGCACTAGTGGGGAAACGCTCACCACCAGTCTTACAGAGATTTTTTAGGAAAACACTCTTAGGTGTAAAATTTGTCATATCACCTAAAACACAAGCACATACACACAGGCGCACAGGATACTGTGGGTGTTGATCAAGAAAATATGATACAAAAAAAATCAAATGAAAATGAAAAAAATCAAATTAATCATAGAGATCAATATTTGCTACAAACCCCCAAAGCAAGATAATTACATAATGAAGACTTAATTAAACACTTTAACAGTATTTAACACTTTAAAATAACACTTGCATCGCAGCACGGTTCACCTGAAAATTTTAATTTTGACATTGCTGACTCACCCATATGTTGTTCCAAACCCATCTGACTGCGTTTTCTTCTGTGAAACATAAAAAGAAGAAATGTTAATGAATGCCAATCCAGGTTTGTGAATTCAATACAATGGCAGTACATTATAACAATTAAACAACAAATAAAACACTCAAAAGCGTAGTAAAAAATATTTGGCTCGCTAATAATTTTTCAAATGTTTTGAACAGTATTGGTGATAAACAACTAGATATTTACATTTATTCATTTAGTTTTCATTATATATTTAAAGATGACATATCATGAAAATCTGACTTTTTCCGTTTGTGACTTTTTGTCACAACTGGGTACCCAGAACACTATTTAGAGTCCCAGCCTCAGAGGAGACAAGAGAGCAGTGGCTTTATTGATTTATTTACTGTATATTACACTGCTGGCACACAGATCTGATATAAACATGCAATTTCTTTCCCAGCTGTTTACCTTCACAGACACAACCAAGCTTATTGAGTTTAAGCTCAATAAGACATGAAAGAGAACTTAGTTTTGTACTACTCACATGCCGTGTGACAGCCGCTTTCTGTGCGCGTGCTCCAGATGTGTACGCTCAGAAAACGATATATCTGAAGTTTAAACTAATATGGTTTACAACGCATGATTTCAGTGCAATAGACATGATAATCAAAACCAAACATATGTTTTTTTTAGCAGAGTATCTAAGGAATGAGCTGTAAAGGCACAGCCCTATTCTGAAAAAGGGGACGGGAGCAGCAGCTCATTTGCTTTTAAAGTGACATGAACGAAAACAGTTTCTGCTCCCACTCCAAATAGGCATTTTCAAAATGATATCTGTGCATAACAGTTAGCCTAGTTGTAATCTGATTTTCTAATCTGACTGGACTAGAGACTTTCTATTGATATTTCCATCTGCGCGCGTTCTAGACGGGCTGTCAGTCAGTGCAGTTACAGTGTTGCGCCACAAGGTGGTGGATTCAACTACACATTCAAAAACGCTGATTCATTCATTCAGACGTAATGAAACACGCTTTTGAAATCATTTTAACTTTGAGCGCCACTTTAGAAGGCTCAGCTGACCAGCTATGCGACAATGCTAAGACAGAGATTTCGCTTTCCTTGGACATGACAACCTATTTTCACAAATATGACTCGGCCTGGAGGACAGACGCAAGTAATCGCACGCGCTCAGTCGATCTCTCTCTCATTCACTGTCTGTTTAGGCTTGTTAAGTGCAAGCCTCTGTACAAATCAGTATGGTACACATTATGTTATCATTACTAACTTGTTTAATATTCAGGCCACATGCATGGTGTAAAACGAGAAGGGCATAACCTAAAAAGAATAAAAAAAAGAAAACACGCAAAAATCGCGGTTGCTGCGGTTCTTGCATTCCTCTGCATTTTGCTCGTCAATAGCGCGGTATTGCGATATTGCGGTTATCGCGACAGCCCTAAGTACCACCGAGTATGACGTCACGGGGTTGGTTCGAGCCGATGGCCAGTGAAGTAATAGAAGCATTTCTTTACATTTTGGACACACGCTTGTTTTGAAATGGAGGAAGATTACATTGAAAGCACTGTCAAGTCCATAATAAGTGCAATTGCCTATGCATTTGAGCAGATACGGCGATGGGACCGAGCAGTATTACGGGTTGAAGAAACCAAACCGGTAAAGTGTGGATCAGAAACAATACTCGTTTACGTGGATACTCCTCAAAACTGTCATTCCGATGTGCTTTGTGTGCATTTGCTGATGAAGGCGCGACAGAAAGCTCAATTTGGTAGCCTACTCACGTGCCGTCCGAGCTGTGGCTTTGTGTGTGTGTGCGGCGCCGGCGCGAACAGAAATTATCTATCACAATGCGCTAGTACCGCATTTAAATCTCTTTCAGAAAAGGTCTATCACAGCGTGTAAATACCGCACTGAAATCTATTCCGTGCTGTCTCACGCTTGAATGGCTTAAACACTTTAATATTTAAACTGACAAGGCTTAAAACACGTGAGAATGATAAACTTTATTGAGGAAGCAGCACTGGTCCGATTGTTCAGATAACGTTAGGTGATTAGTTAAACACTACGTCCTGTTAACAGCAGGAAAGCTAATTGTATTC
>NW_015555807.1:518351-521696 GCF_001515605.1 Sinocyclocheilus anshuiensis | reverse complement strand
TGATCAAAATGTAAAGAAATGCTTATATTACTTCACTGGCCATCGGAGCGAACCAACCCCGTGACGTCACACCGGTGGTACTGCAAGATGGCGGTGCCCTTGCTCCAAAAGCTTTAACAAAACATTCTTTTTTCTTTAAAATGGTTACATTAATCATGTTTGTTATATATTTTTTCATCAAAGTGGAAATCACTTTACTAAATAATGTAAACTTGACTGACTGCTTCACTTCCACTTTAAAAAAATACACCTTTTTTCTTACAGTTGGGGACGGAAAGACAAGCATCGCGATACGGCTGGATTAAACTTCAAAAGGCAATGATGTCACTGAAGCGCACCTTTCAAGTCAAAACGCGGTGCGGATGTCTTTATTTGAATGTACCTGAGGGGAACCGACTGTCCTCAGAAACGTGTCATTGGCATTTTAATTTAATTTGACCTATAATTCCTGCTAAAGCAGCATTTATGAGCATGAAGCTGCTTTGTGTACACAGCCGTTACCGGGGAAACCGCAATATTTCAGCGCTCCTAAAGCGCCACCTCGTGGCAGAGAATGAATTTGCATTTCCAATAAGCCTTTCTTGCTGTTTATGGTCAGATCAATGCAAATATCAACTCATGTTTTTACGCAGCAAACACAGAGTTGTAAATGAGAAAGAAGTTAATGTGCCTTCTAAAAATCTAAACAATTAAGACAGTAATATTTATATGTTTTAAATTGACAATTTATATGCTTGATTTATCCCTTTTCATAACAATGGTCTAAAGGCTGAAATGCTGTTGTGTAAGATTTTTGTTTTTGCGAAAACCTGTATCTGAACTGTAAATCATGTAATTTTATGGCTCAGTATGTTACCATAGACATTGTCCAACCCCACTCATACTGTTCATTTTACTTGTGCAGCTCTTAAAATGGGTCATAAATCACCTTAAATTTATTTTTTCAAATTCTGCAGATAACCTGTAAATAGTGAAATAAAATTCCTTCCTTCATATTTGTTGATATTTGTGTATTGAAAATATTTTGATTGACATTTAAACTCCTATTTGATTTTCTATGTTAAAAAAAAAAAAGTTTTTTTTTTTTTTTTTGGGGGCTAGTTAAATAAATTTTCGGGCTACCAAAATCTGAAGAGTACCTGCCCGAAGGGCTACCAGGGATTTTGAAATTTTGCGAGCGCTGGACCCCTTTAATATATTTTAAAGTGTAATTTATTCCTGTGTTGGCAAAGCTACACACCAGTCTTCAGTGACACATGATCTTTCAGAAATTATTCTAATATGCTCATTTTGCCCGCAAGAAAAGTTTTTTATTGATCAATGTTGAAAACAACTGTGCTGCTTAATATTTTTATGGAAACTATTTTACTTTTTTAGCATTCTTTTATGAATAGAAAGTTCAAAGCTGCATTTATATGAAATAGTTTTTTTTTTTGTAACAATGTAAACCTCTTTACTGTCACTGAACAATTTAATGTGTCCTTACTGAATAAAAGCATTAGTTTCGTACCCAAAAAAAAAAAAAATCTTACTGGCCCCATGCTTCATTCTTTTCCATTCCATTCTATTCTGTTCCGCTATGTGCAACATTTTAACCGCATGAAAGCTGCTGGAGTACAGATTACATACAGATCAGTGGGCATAATTTATTAGTTTTGTTAAAATTAATTGCACTTAATTAACATGTTAAATTTAATGGCCCTAACAAACAGCAGAACAAAGGTGCAACCCAGAATCAGACATACAGACAACAATATTAATCTAGACAAGAGACATACATGACTTCTTTTCTTTTTATGGGCCTCAGGGGAAGAGTGAAAATCAGCCCTATTTCAGCATGAATGCATGCAGATGAAAAGGTGTGAAAAGCAGCCTAAACATCATCAGCATTGCATTAGAATACATTCAATCCACAGAACAAATACAACACAAGATCAAAGCTTTCTTAGCTCACATACGCACTCTCTATCTTTCTCTGACCACAAATCAAAGGTTTGGAAATTGAGAGCTGGATTGTGAGAGATGGAGGAAAGGAATGGTGTTTAAGTGACAGCAGTAAAAGGCTGCTGCTGTGCAATGCTCCCTTGGCCTGTCCACTCTGATGAGACCTGTTTGCCTTTTCAGCAGTCTGGGGTGAAGCATGTATCTGCTGAGAGCATCCCAGGAGAGGTCATTGCAAGGGTTATGTTTGCATTGTCACACATTAACAGACATACACAGTCGCAAACACAAACAGTGTGTTTGTCACTCAGTGTCAGTGTCAGTGCAGTTAAAAAGCGGCTGGCAGAAGGACACAGGGTCATCCATAGGAGCCAGACAGCAGAAGCCCATCAAAAGGTAACACCACAAATCAAAAAGCGGTTTGAGAAAACACTGTGTGAATGACAGAAGAAGATCAAGCGCTTGTCACATCTTAGTGCCTTTGTTCAAGAACCGTGTTTCATCTCCACTGATTCTTCTCAGCTTTTGCTGTTTCAATCTGGGAGCTTCTGTACTAGCCCAGTGAACACTGTCAGTGCTGGTCTGTGACAAACGAGTAAAAGCAGTGGTGCAGACTCGACTGAGTAAGCCTGGGAATTGAGAACTGCTCCATTTAAAAACAACACCAGAATCAAATTCGTTTCGTTACGATCTACCAGTTCCTGAACGTCGTTAAATAAATTCGTACACAATTTTAGCGGTTGTTGTTAGGAGGTCATAGGTCAAATATAGTTAACCTACAATAGCAACATAGAGGATGCGTTAGCCTATTACTGTGAATGTATTCAACTCACCTGCATATCTAAAGAACGCATTCCATCAACTGTCTGGAAGTTTGTTATTAAATTCAATTCATACTCGGAAAGAACGGGAATTTTGACGCAGCTAAAGACTGTATTGCTTTACGCGCGCAACACAAACACCCAACAGTGCTACCATTGTCGTCCGATTCGCAGATGAATGACTCTTTAGATGCGGTTCTTTTCAGTGAATCGAGTCACAGACCAACTCATCATTCTTAAACGGCTCACTCACTCACAGAATAGGTCATGGTCGCTGAAAAACTGCGTTTTCTAACTTTACCTTTACTCAAATCCAGCTCAAAATAAACCATAAACGTTTTATGTTAAATATAAGGTTACTGAAACTTAAACTGCTGTAAATAAATGTGGTTAAAATACACATTAGTAAAATTTTCATAATACTGTCATTAAAACATATTACCAGGAATTACCATAGCCTATACACATTACCACATAAAACAAAAAAAATACTGTACAAAACAATACTACTATATATGGCTAGTAGTTACATGTAGTTAAAAATACACATTTTCTAACTTTTTTGTAATTATATATATATATA
>NW_015555807.1:505216-518224 GCF_001515605.1 Sinocyclocheilus anshuiensis | reverse complement strand
ATTCACAATTCACAAATATAATACATTTTCCAACATTATTTTTTCAAATATAAAATATAATCTGTTTGAAATATAAAACATAAATATAAAATATATTTTTAAAACAAAATTATCTGTTTTAGGTAAACACAAGCAAAATCCATAGACAAATAAATGTGTGTATGTGTACAACCTCGACTACTGAGACAAAGTGATGTTGAAAAGCTGTCTTCTCTACCTCCATCTCATGGGTCGCAATCAAAATCGGGCAAATCAATAAATAATAAAATACAACTCACAATCATAAATGTGAAGGGCACTATCACAACCTTCCCAGCAATCACATAAAAATATTTATCAATGTCAGAGTTTCTCGCTTTGACTATTTGTCTGGTTCTTTGTCTGTCTGCTCTGGTCAGGAGATGACAGGATCTCATGTTAAATTTATGTTGACAGCACAAGGGACTTTTTTGGTGGAGCTGTCAATCGATTGAAATTTTTAAATTGAATTAATGACATCATATGGTGCTTAGTTAATCTAATTAATTGCATAAATCAATGATTGCAGAGAAAATTAACCAAAAAAAAAACAAATGAAGGCAATTCAAATTAGGCTATTAGTGTGACAAATCACTTATAAATAGACATTACAAAAAGTAAACATTTGTATTGTTTTATTATTTAATATCACTGAACATCCACAGAAATCTATTTTACAATGAAATTTGTCAATATATCCAATGTATACTTTCACACAGGTTAACTGCACTATTTTTGTATCACATTTTTAAAAAGTAATTAACACAAAATGTATGTTAAACTGCTACTTTTTTCACCTTTGCCCAAATACAGCTTGACAAGCCGCAAATAAACTGCCTATCTATATGCTGGTTTCACCAAGGCACAGCTGGCGCTGATGACAGACTCTGACAGAGGCTTCCTCAAGAGAATGACCTGCAGGAGGCAAAAGGGGACGTGTCCTCTGAGGTGCCGAGGAGAAAAGCAGCAGGGTGTTTCTGCGATGCCAAAAAACTGATTCACACACTGTGAAATGAAGGTTTGGTTTCAGATACTTGCTGCCTCCATCATATTATGAAGAAATTAGGTATGTGTGACCTTTGCAGTGTAAATGAGATCTGAATGCAGAATTAGAGGTATTAAGCTATTCACAGTAGGACTGCTGCATATGTGTATATGATTACCTCACGTGTCTTCTCTCTTTCTGTTTCATCCCCAGGTCAAATTGACATGCCATGTCAGTCTGTTTGTGTCACTTTTGTTACTCATTTTCCTCCACTTTAATTTCCTGAGCCGTCTAAGCTGTTCTCATTACCACTCACAGGAAGAGTCTAACGGATGGGGCTCGGGCCGTTTGGACTAATTCTGGCTGCAGTAATTATGTTTTGAGAGGAAGGCAAGGGCACAGATTTTCTACTGATGATGGGTTACGGTCGCCGTGATTTTGCCAAGTAAGACATGTTACTGGATCAACATCTTTTGTTGATCCTGGATCAACATTACTGTCCAAAAATATAGACTAAACCCAATCCCTACCCCTAAATCTAACCCTACCCTACAACAAGGATGTTGATCCAGGAACATGTTGTACTTGGTGAAACGATGGGTTACACCGCCCCACTGTGGTTGCACTGAAAAACAGTGGCCTCTAGTGGAAATTGCTGGATACAGCAACCCACAATCCCACAGTTCGTCAATACAGACAGCTGTCAATGCAGATCTTAATCTCCTCTTCTCCATCCTTCACTTTAGGAAGTGACAAATTTTTATGCTCAAGCCTGCATTAAAAATACTCCATGACAGTAAAGATCAAACAAGTTCAGTGTATGTTGCTGTGCCGCATTAAATAAACACCAAGTATCAATCTAGATGCAAGATTCACAGCAATCAGATGGAGTATATAATCATTATTTAATGGCCTCGCATGGAAACCAGCTCCTCTCAGTCCTCTACTGTCTATAAGGGCCAATTTGGCTTGACAGGTCATCAGATGAAGATGAAAGAGCTGCTGTTTTATTAAGCAGCACTGACATAAACATCCAACACACATCTTTGATAATGTTGTGTACTGCAGTAGTGATTTTAAAAGCCACTGCTTTGGTGAGTTTGAAAGGAAAGTAAACACGCGGAGTGCTGGCTGTGTGGTGCGAAAGGCTAAATGACATAATTAGTCTTGATCTTTGCTCAAATTCGCCCACCATGATTTAGCTGCGTTAGTGGAAACACTGAGCTTTGGACAGGCATGACAGGGTTTTGTTTTTGATTAATTGTATTTGATAGCGAGTCTCACTGTTAGACATGATTAGTACATCAATGGCGTAATTAGCATTTGTGTTGGAGTTCTCCCATGAATGCAGGAGCCTCTTTGACAGGTTTCAGCAAATGTGAAAATATTACAGCTGTAGTATTTTTGAATGTAAAATTTCCCTAAAACGTTTCAGTTTGACAATTACTTAATTAAGCATTAATTTGTTCATTTACTTTCTCTCTTCTGCTCATTCTTTATTCTGTTTCACTCGCACTTGTTCCCTGTTCCCTTTGGCTAATAGCGACCAGGATGAATAAGTGACACTAGAATAATAGTCAGGAGAGAGACGAGTAATTACGAGGTCAGGGGGGTTTTATGCAGAACATGAAAGCCCCTTGTAGAAATCAGGTCCAAAGGGCGGCAAGGGACAAGAGGTGAAGAGAGACATGAAGATGAAAATACTGACGTCAGAAAGTCAATTACAATACACAGAGCCAGTGATGGGGAAGCTACTTTGACAATGTAGCGTGTCGAGCTACAAACTTCTTATTTGTCCAAGCAAATAAACTGCAGGATGTGGCACATAAAGGCCAGGGCCCATCCAATCAAAGCTTTCAGAACATTTGCATTAATGGTGTGAAAATTAAACAAAACTGCAAATAAAATAAAAACATATGTTGTGTATATATCAGTTTTAAAGTTTTTTTTACATATAGACATACAGTATATGATCATTTTATTTTGTGCCTGTAACAAATCCGATTGGCTCTCAAGAGTTGCAGTAGCTATTTCTATAAATGCAGCTTGCAGAACGATTAGCAGTGATTATTAATGTCATATTTGTATTCATTCTAGTGAATCGGTTTGTCTTCCTTCTCTCAAATGTAGCTTTGGAAAGTTTGATTCAGTCTAGTTAATTATTTTGTCCTAATAGCCCTCTATCATATGTACCTGATTCATTATACTGAATCAGTTCATCCTTAACCGACCCCATAGCTCTGGAAATCCTGACTCATGCTAGTGAATTGGTTTGTTCAAACCTGTAAATTAACAGATTCCAAAAAGATTCAGCATTTGGAGTCCCAGGTGGCGTTTTTTGTTGTAGTGTGTCTTCAGTGTTGGGGAAAGTTACTTTTAAAAGTAATGCATTGCAATATTGTGTTACTCCCTAAAAAAGTAACTAACTGCATTATGATACTTTTGCTTTACTTTTTCTATTTCTGTTCTATTTTTTGGCAAATGTTAAATCCCTTTCACACCATTCTGTCTTGCATGAAGAATAGGATGCAAAAGAAGAAAGTTGAACACTTTCTCCTCAATCAATCACAAAAAAAGAAGAATCACAAATGTCATGTTCTAATGTCTGAAGTCATTTTTCCTTATTAGTATTGATGAATTGGATCTCTGAAGTTCTGCAGCAAAGACACTTAATAAAATGAGATTAAATACATGAAGTATTTATGTGATATAATTAACGTAATTACTGCAGGTTTGCGAATATTCTGAGTTTGTTTTTCACTTTTATTCATTTTGAGGAATACTCAATATGTTTTTGTGCAAGTGAAATTAGAATTACTTATTACTTATTTGAAAAAGTAATACGGTACTTTACTTGAAAAAGTAATCTGATTACGTAACTCGTGTTACCCCCAACACTGTGTGTCTTTGATTTCAGGGATATAGGTTTTTATCTGTTTAGTTTAAATGTATCTTTTGAAGTTTACTATTTCAGTCTTGTTTAATTCAATGTGTTACTTGCCGATTTGTAATTATTTGTGAAATTTACTAGCAATTTCTGAGTGAATTTTTTTTCTACATCAATGTTATTCAGTCTATTTCACACTGAGAGGGGTAATATATTTTTAAATATACAACAATCAAACGACATAATGATCGGATGCAATCAGAGCAGTATTTATTTGGCACAAAAATAATAAAGTTGTCAATTATGCTGACATCATTAAACAGCATGTGAACAAATAAATGCATATTAGATGTAACCAATAAAACTAGACAATGGGACCTCATAAATTAAGCTTCAAACAAATAATTATACGGCGAACCAAAGTCCCTTTAAGGCCATTATTGTCTTCTCAAGGACTACCTGGTGTCCAGGGTTAAAAGAGGGGGGTGTGGGTGGGTTAACACCATCTGCTAGTGCAGAGCTATGGCAATATGAGTCGCAGATGTAAGATTACACCATGAAAAGGTAGGGAGAAAGGGACAGGTCAGATAACATGCCCACATAGACTCACACACACACACACACACACACATCTTATCCCAAATGTTCATGTTGCATCCATAATTACATATAAATTCTTCTTTCGTAATAGTATGTCTGTTTCATAATTTGACCTCACTGAGTAATTGCTTGCATATTGTTGATATCAATCTGCCATTTAATATAACTGTTGAGACATACGGGTGTAGCCTAGAGAAAACAATTTCTATATAAGTCAATTCATCACAAAATCATATCCGTAGACATATTTTAATCTGCAAAGGAGCTGAACAAAATAATTTCGAGCTGTCACACACAGGTAGCAGTGTCAGACACACCTGGTCTGTAGGGTCAGTGCAGGAGACAGATAGAGGGGGGAGAGGGTGAAATTAAACCCCATAAAGGATCTAAACGCAAGAACAAAACACCACTGCAGCATACGAGAAGTGGAGAGAAAGAGACCATACTTGGGTCAAGATTAAAGGAAGGGATGCATTTGTGATCAACACTTGTTGAACAGAGAGGTATATCAAATAGAGGGTGATAGGAAGTAGAGGGCTCACAGTTGTTATGACACCCTCAAAAAGAGCTTCAGATCAGCTGTGCATTACATTGAACATACCTTGGGCCTTCCTCAGGCAGTGAAGACTGATCCTGAGAGATAGACAGACACCTGGGCTTGCAGTCTACGGTGACTACAGACAAAGGTCAAAGGAGTCGAGAGAGACATATACCTGGCAGGCTGTCAGGATGATGCAGCAGATTCTTCAGGATATGTATATAGAGCCTGACCTGTTGGCTGAACTCAACGAAGAGCAGAAACAGATCCTCTTCTACAAGATTCGGGAGGAGCAGGTGCGACGCTGGAGTGAGAGGGAGAGAAGAGATCCAAGCCATGCTGTGAAAAAGAAAAGTGAGTCCAGGGTTCATTTTGTACCTTTATTTGATAAAGTCTACAAATGAAACATGAGTGTAGTTGTTACAAGGAATATTTTGACATTTAAGTCACTCTTAAAAATGTTAGATAACAAATTACCAAACCAAGTGGCATTTATTAAAGAAAGATAACACAAGCACACTTTTCAAAACAAATATTAGTCCTTAGAAAAGCTTTAGCACTGTTTGGTTTTAAATATCATGTATTTGGTCATTTCTTATCATTGGTAATGCAAAATTATTATATAAATTCTGTAGATAATAATGCTCTTTGGTCTTCATATATACACTAACATTCAAAAGTTTGCGGTCAGTAATGTCCACCAAGCCTGCATTTATTTGATCAAAAACACAGTTTAAAAAACAGTAATATTACAAAATATTCTTACTATTAAACATAACTGTCATTACTCCAGTCTTTTAATCTTTTAATATGCTGATTTGGTGCTAAGGAATTATTTCTTAGTATTAGCAATTATAAAAACATTTGTGATGTTTAATATTTTTCTGGGGACCTGTTACATTATTCTTTGATGAATAGAAAGTTCAAAAGAACAGCATTTATTTGAAACAGAAATATTTTTTTCTGTCACATTAGACCAGTTTAATGCGTCCTTGCTGAATAAAAGTATTCATTTATTTTGATCATCATGAGAAATATTCCAAGTTAGTATTCAGACGTTTCAAATTATTTTGTCATTATATATTTTTATCTAAATGACATAGAAAACAATTTCTTCATAGATTGTGTTGTGAGTTTAAAGTGTGTAATTTTGTTCCATTAGCCTCACCAAATGAAAAATGCAGAAATAATCACATTGTTTTAAAACAGGTTTGAAAACTTACAAACTCCCTCAAACTCCACAGAACCAATATTGCTGCATAGGTCTGGTTCGAATGCTGAAAGACAGCATTGTCCTGAAAGCACCACAGAGCCACAGTGTTCATACTTTCTGGGTAAATCAGTCTACGAATGGTGTATCTGGTGTCGCTGCATACTAAAGAGGTGTAGGAGAAAGTATTTCAGAAAGTACATCTATAAAACGACACACTTCAACTTTAAGGCAGTGGTGCAAATGAGCAAGATTAGGTTTACATCATATTGCAAGTGCAATCTCACTGCATCAGAGGGCGTCACTGATTGTGTCCGTGAGCTGACAGGTAATGTCCCCTTGTTTTCAAAAGTTCTTACATTATCTTGTTCAGTTGTCATGTTCCCGCAGCGTACAAAGGATCCCAGTAGGATAATCTCTTCTAGTTTTGTCACGCCGTCTGAGTTATTTTGTCTTTATCTTATCTGAATACGGTCTGATGGGTCTGGAAAGTGGACGAAAGATGTTCTTTTTTCATATTTGTCGTTTACTGTCTCTTCCCAGGCAACCGCAGAGGCATTCAGTGGCTTCTGGGCTCAGATGGAGAGGTATGGGTATGGGTAATGGGGGAGGCCCCGGGGGACAAGCCCTTTGAAGACATTGTGGAAGAACTGATGGAGGAGAGAGCAATGAAGCAGGCCCAGCGAGAGGCACAGGAACTCCGGTGAGAGAACCATGGGACAGGGTCAAGGGAAGGGAGCAGTGGGATATTAGGGGTGGATTGACAGATGTGATTCAGCTAAAAAATGAGAGAAAGAGAGAGAGAGAGAGAAGGGAGGGAGTGCAGGGTAATAATGATAGAAGTACAGAGGGATGGAAAGTGCATCACTCAACCCCTGCTGAATTTCCTGAGGCGTGTGAAGGAGTCAGAGATTGAAAAGAAGTTTCGAGATGCCATGGCGAAGGAAAAGGCTCGCTTCGTGGCAGAAAAATGGAAGGAGGAGACAGATGACAGAAAGGCAGCCAAGCAGGAAGAAGAGGAAGATCGCATTAGAGAGGAACTGAAGGTGGGTTTGGCTGTAAAAACAAAAACACAGAATATTTTATGCATCTTTTAAAAGGGTGACAGTTCTAAACAAAACATCAAATACAGCGTCATGCCTCGTGTTCCCTCAGATATTAAAGCCAAGTGGGTTTTAAAAGTACACTTGTCCTCATTAAAAATGTTACAAATAAAGACTGTAATGAATAATGCTTTTGAAAAATATGTGGAAAACTCACACATGAATTCAGTCATGCATTATAAGACATCTGTCTAACTAGCCAGTGCAGCATAAGTAAAACAGCAACAAGAAATGAGAGTATATACACTACAACTAAAACTATTTTTTACTTGAAATAAAATAAACATTACCTGAAATAAAATAAAATAATGCATAAACACATTTTATTTCAGCTAGTTTCAAAACAATTCTTATTTGTGCTTAGTTTAACTTAATGTACTAAAATAGCTAAAACCTAAACTAAATTAAAAATGAATAAAAACTATACACATTTTTAAAAAATGAAAAAAAATAACAAAAACACCCCATAATTATTAAACCTATATAACTAAAAATAAAACGCAGATATATAAAATAAAATAAAAATAAAAACCAATTTGTATTAATAAAATTGATAGCAGTATCTAATTTCTACTAAAATAAAACTAGTTGGTCTTATTAACACGTCTTACACATACATATATTAATATTTATTCTTTTTTTTTTCATGTGTGACTGCTACTTATTGTAACTACCTTTAAAGCACCCTTTATAATAAATGTATAAGCCCCTAAAAAAGCATACCAATCAGGATCTCAGTGGCTCAATTGTGACAAGACATCCAATAGTTAAGGGTCCTTGCATTTATTCTTCAACCAGGCCTTTAATCATAGTCTCATAATAGAGATTGAGGTTAATTAGGCTTAATTACTATGTGTTCCATGTTCAGAGAGTGAATTATTTAAAAGTTGGCAACCTCTCAGAATGTAGATAGTGATCTCTGAGACACAAGGCCAACATTTGTACGCCTGATCTATAATAGAGTTGAAAGCACTGATGTTTGGGTTAATGACATCGTCCACCAAATTAATCATTTATATTCACCGAAGATGAGACAACTAAAGCAAGCCGAAGTGAAACTTCTGTGCCTTTGTGTAAGCTAGGGCTGATTCTTTCTCCTTTTTTCACAGAAATGTGAGGAGGAAGAGAGACAGAGAGGCGAGGAAGAAATCCGCCAAACGGAGGAGAGGAGAGCAAAGGAGCTGTACATCTCTCTGAAGCAGGAGGAAAAGAGGAGCGAGAGAGATGACAAAGAATGGCAGGAACAATGTGAGAGAACAAATGGAATGGGAAAGAAAATGAGTAGTTTGGCTGCTCTAATACAAAGTAGCTTATTTTTATTCAAATTCCTCTCCGCTTCCCACAGTGCGACGCTCCAAGGTGGCGGATGAGGAGATGAAGTGCAAGGCACGGCGGGCTAGAGATGAATACAAGCGCCAGTCTCTGCGGGCTATCGAGAAGGGCCTGGTGGCTGGACTCAGCGGCCTGTTCCATAAGACACACCTGAATGGATCGGGTCACAACCGACGGCACTGCGCAGTCATCGAACATCCAACCCCTCCAGCTGAGGCCAGCCATTCACCTGCAGCTAGTTCTAGTCAACTTACCTCAGGCCATTACAGGCACAGACAACACCAACGTTACTGCAGTCCAGTCACACAGTCGCTCACGGAATGGTAAATCAATAATCAAATCAATAATAAATGATCTCGCCCATATCCCATTTATTTTTTGCGAGTGTGATATTGTTTTTAGGGAACAAGAAGTCAATATAGAGGAAATTACATTTTGGACAAAACGTACCGCTCTCATACAGAAAGTAAAACAAATAATGAAAGATTTGCATGCTAACTACACATCACAATATTGTCTTCCATTGCCTTTCAGCCCAGTCTGGATTCGTCCACCCAGGCCGAACTCTCGTGAATCCATCATCCGCTGGTTTGAAGAGGAGCAGAGACCGAGACGAGCGGGATATGAGCGAAGTAGCAACACCATCGCAGCCTGGTTCCACGGTAAAGACGGCTAGAACGTTCCCTTCCCTAAGGCCCTTCACAGCTCACATCAGGGTTTTAATACAAGCATCATGTTTTGACCCTTTGACCTCCACACAAGTAGATAGCATCATGGTAGGGGGATTTCATGAGATTGCAAACTAACATTAAAATTAACACAATAAACTATGAAAGCAAAGGACACATCACATGGGGGTTGACATTTTGCAACACATAAACACTGACAATTTCAGAAAAATAATTAGCAAATAAATGTCGGATAACAGCAAAAAGCATGACAAATTCTTCAGAAATATTAAAATATCTAAGTTTGGGGTCAGTAAGATTTTTTTTAAGAAATGAGTACTTTTATTCCATAAGGACACATTAAATTGATCAAAAATGACATTTCTTAACTTTCAGTTCATTAAAGAATCCTGAAAAATGTCATGATTTCCATAAACATATTAAGCAGCACAACTGTTTTCAGCACTTTTGATAAGAAATGTTTCTTGAGCACCAAAGACAACTAAAGCAAGCCGAAGTGAAACTTCTGTGCCTTTGTGTAAGCTAGGGCTGATTCTTTCTCCTTTTTTCACAGAAATGTGAGGAGGAAGAGAGACAGAGAGGCGAGGAAGAAATCCGCCAAACGGAGGAGAGGAGAGCAAAGGAGCTGTACATCTCTCTGAAGCAGGAGGAAAAGAGGAGCGAGAGAGATGACAAAGAATGGCAGGAACAATGTGAGAGAACAAATGGAATGGGAAAGAAAATGAGTAGTTTGGCTGCTCTAATACAAAGTAGCTTATTTTTATTCAAATTCCTCTCCGCTTCCCACAGTGCGACGCTCCAAGGTGGCGGATGAGGAGATGAAGTGCAAGGCACGGCGGGCTAGAGATGAATACAAGCGCCAGTCTCTGCGGGCTATCGAGAAGGGCCTGGTGGCTGGACTCAGCGGCCTGTTCCATAAGACACACCTGAATGGATCGGGTCACAACCGACGGCACTGCGCAGTCATCGAACATCCAACCCCTCCAGCTGAGGCCAGCCATTCACCTGCAGCTAGTTCTAGTCAACTTACCTCAGGCCATTACAGGCACAGACAACACCAACGTTACTGCAGTCCAGTCACACAGTCGCTCACGGAATGGTAAATCAATAATCAAATCAATAATAAATGATCTCGCCCATATCCCATTTATTTTTTGCGAGTGTGATATTGTTTTTAGGGAACAAGAAGTCAATATAGAGGAAATTACATTTTGGACAAAACGTACCGCTCTCATACAGAAAGTAAAACAAATAATGAAAGATTTGCATGCTAACTACACATCACAATATTGTCTTCCATTGCCTTTCAGCCCAGTCTGGATTCGTCCACCCAGGCCGAACTCTCGTGAATCCATCATCCGCTGGTTTGAAGAGGAGCAGAGACCGAGACGAGCGGGATATGAGCGAAGTAGCAACACCATCGCAGCCTGGTTCCACGGTAAAGACGGCTAGAACGTTCCCTTCCCTAAGGCCCTTCACAGCTCACATCAGGGTTTTAATACAAGCATCATGTTTTGACCCTTTGACCTCCACACAAGTAGATAGCATCATGGTAGGGGGATTTCATGAGATTGCAAACTAACATTAAAATTAACACAATAAACTATGAAAGCAAAGGACACATCACATGGGGGTTGACATTTTGCAACACATAAACACTGACAATTTCAGAAAAATAATTAGCAAATAAATGTCGGATAACAGCAAAAAGCATGACAAATTCTTCAGAAATATTAAAATATCTAAGTTTGGGGTCAGTAAGATTTTTTTTAAGAAATGAGTACTTTTATTCCATAAGGACACATTAAATTGATCAAAAATGACATTTCTTAACTTTCAGTTCATTAAAGAATCCTGAAAAATGTCATGATTTCCATAAACATATTAAGCAGCACAACTGTTTTCAGCACTTTTGATAAGAAATGTTTCTTGAGCACCAAATCAGCATATTAGAATGATTTCTAAAGGATCATGTGACACTGAAGACTGGATTAATGACTGCTGAAAATACAGCTGTGCCATCAAAGGAATGAATTACATATATATTATATTATATATATATTATATGTAGAAAACATTTTTTACAATTTGTAATATTTCACAATATTACTGTATTATTTGAGCATTAGAGACTTCTTAAAAAGTAAAAATCTTACTGACCACAAACTTTTGAATCGCAGTGGATAGACAGATGAAAGAGGCAAAAGAGGCAAAATCATGTATGAAAAATTACAAGCATAGGTCGAAAGCAAGAAAAAGACTGAAAAGGATTTCAAAAGATTGCAAAGACACATCATGAAAACTGTCCGTTAACCATTGACTGCACTTCAAAAGGTCAGTGGCAAGTGGGGTCAGTTGAAGTTGGAGTTGAAATTGTTTGAACTTCAAGTAACACATTACAGCGCTTGACCGGTGCTAGGGTACCGCTGATGCACTCCAAAGAGTTCAATGCACTGGGGCGACGTTGACAGGAGTCACGTAAAAAAAAGCCTCTGATGTATTTTTAGAAATGGACTCAGAAGTCACAGTTTAGTGGGAACGGGCAGTAGTTTAGTGGTTGCAGTGAAGGAAAGACATCGATTAAATCGAGAAAATAATAATGAAAGAGACAGAGAGAGGAAAAGAGAGGCAGACAGAAAAACTCAATAATTCACTGCTTGTGCCAGGATGATTGGAGCCACAGTGTGTGGCCTCTGATTGGACAATGATAAGATTAACAACCATCTGAGTGACGCCATTCGACCAGGAAACACGAGAGCGCTGCCAGCATCACTTTAAGATCAGAGCACAACACCTGCACTTCCAGCCGCACTGTCACTCAATCTCTCTCCATATCTGCCTCTTCCTGTCTGTCACTTTGCCTCGTCCCGTCTCCGGCTCTCCATCTGTCTTTCTCACTGTCACTTGTCTCCTGCCTCTGCAGGAATAATATCACGGCAGGAGTCAGAGGCTTTGCTAGCGAATGCAGCAGAGGGCTGTTTCTTGGTCAGAGTGAGTGAGCGGATCTGGGGCTACACGCTGTCCTACCGCACCACCTCAGGCTTCAAGCACTTCCTCATCGACGCATCGGGTGACTATTACAGCTTCCTAGGTGTAGACCAGAACCGTCACGCCACCTTAGCTGACCTCATCGACTTCCATAAGGTAAGCTGGAACTACAGAATTGTACTACTGTCGTAGCGCGACTGACAAACATGCTCATGAGGCGATTGCAGTATGGAAAGCCGTTGTAACATTTAATCTTTAAGCCGTACTAGTATCTATTTTCATGGTACTAGTACCTATTTTTTAGATACTAGTATATTTTCCATTAAGTACTAGTACTTATTCATTAGCTACTAGTGCTTATTCTTTAGGTACTAGTGTCTTTTGTAAAGTTACTGGTACGTATTCATTAGATACTAGTACTTATTCATTAGATACTAGTGCTTATTTATTAGGTACTAGTACTTATTCACTAGATACTAGTACTTATTCATTAGGAACTAGTACTTATTCATTAGATACTAGTACTTATTGATTACATACTAGTACTTATTTATTAGATACTAGTACTTATTTATTAGATACTAGTACTTACTCAATAGATACTAGTACTTATTTCAATAGTAACTAGTAACTATTATATTGTTACTAGTAAAAAAAA
>NW_015555807.1:474379-505206 GCF_001515605.1 Sinocyclocheilus anshuiensis | reverse complement strand
GTACTAGTACCTAATGAATAACTACTAGTACATAAAAATTAAGTACTAGTCACTAGTGGAATACATACTAGTCAAAACTGAATAGTTGATATCTCAATGACGGATCCCCATAGAAGTCAATGGCAACATTTTTTATTTTTTTTTACTAGTAACAATATAATAGTTACTAGTCACTATTGAAATAAGTACTAGTATCTAATAAATAAGTACTAGTATCTAATAAATAAGTACTAGTATTTAATCAATAAGTACTAGTATCTAATGAATAAGTACTAGTACCTAATAAATAAGAACTAGTATCTAATGAATAAGTACTAGTCACTATTGGAATAAGTACTAGTATCTAATGAAAACATACTAGTATCTAATGATTAAGTACTAGTATCTAATGAATAAGTACTAGTAACTTTACAAAAGACACTAGTACCTAAAGAATAAACACTAGTACCTAAAGAATAAGCACTAGTAGCTAAAGAATAAGCACTAGTACCTAATGAATAAGTACTAGTACTTAATGGAAAAGATACTAGTATCTAAAAAATAGATACTAGTACCATGAAAATAGATACTAGTACGGCTTATAGATTAAATGTTAAAACGGCTTGCCATAATTGCAGACCCCATGGGGCATGAGGAACATAGATGTGGCGAGCACACCTGTCCTTCCATCTGTGCGTTTGATGCAGAGGATTGATAGCGATGCTCGGTTGTCCCAGGACTGATGTTGGTTTTGTTAGCTGATGGTCTGCTTTTCCTGCAGGAGGAAGTGATCACAACGTCTGGAGGAGAACTACTCCAGGATCCCTGCAGGCCGAGAAGCTCCACAGCTGACTATGGAGGGCTTTTTCTGTGATGGTTTCTATGGTTGAGAATCTCAATTTGGCTGCTGTATCTCTTGCCTTCACATCCTTTCAACAGCATGGCACATCTTTTATTTATAGTCTGCCAAGTGTCTTCTGTCAAATGTAAATAAACACTCTTTATTTGCATTAATTTGCTTATTTGGTTTACATGTGGGCGATAGAAAAGGTGAGGTCACATTACACTTTAAGCATACAGAACTAAGAGCAATTTGGAGTAGATGTCACAGTTACGTTACTTACAGCTGTGTGCGCATTGTGGTGGCAGAAAAACACTGGTAACAAGTGGAGCGAAATGGGTAAAATCCATGGAATAAAAAATATATATATTTTTGTGCCTTTGGATGCCAGAATCGGAATACAAATCATTTTTATAGAGTACCGTCTTCAAAGATGCCATTTGAAGCTAAACGCTGACGTTTAAATGGACCGACTATGGATGAAAAGTGCTATGATTACTCTACTTTTATAGCATAAATTTGATTTAACAATAGGTCTACATAATATTTACATATGCAGTTCTTAGGGGACATATCGTATTAGCCTTAGAGTTAAAGCATGAAATACTATTTAAACCTATTACTATTAACATTTTACATAACATTTACCTTTTAACACACAATTCTGACTTTTTTTCTCGTAAATGCAAGTTTATATGTCCTAGTTCGGACAGAAGTCAGGAATATAAACTCATGATTCTGAGCCAAGGGGAAAAGAGAGAAAAACGTGCTGATTTTCCTTATCAGAATTGAGATATAATCTCAGAATTGTGCAAATAAAGTCAGAATTTTGAAATATAAACTCAAATTTACCTCTTTTTATTCTTTTATTCATTCTTCTTCCATAGACTGCTACTTGAAAACTCTCATTTTCTGCCACCAGATAGGCTCCGCCCACAAAAATGTCTTCACTGTTTGCAAAACACCGAATTGGTCTATTAGACTCCAACGGGAGAATACAGGCAACAGGATATGATGTCACAACCTAGGTCTTCTGTTTTGTATCAATCATAAATTATGAGAAATTTTAACATTTTAAAATATACCAACCAACACCACTTCTTTGTTCCTGCTGGAAAATCAAGCTGGCAGTGTTTTGGAACATGCTATCAGGTCTCAAGTAGTTAATCTCAGACCAGCTGCATCAGAGTCCAAACAGCTGATAAAACATCACAATAATCCACAAGTAATCCACACGACTCCAGTCCATCAATTAACGCTTTGTGAAGTGAAAAGCTGTCCTTAATACATCATTAAGGACAAAGGCTTCTGGCCAAAACAGTCCATTATCCATAATAATGCTTCCTCCAATGAAAACTTCCATCCCCTGTTGCCCTCTCACATCAAAATCCACCATGTCCACCTGTGCATATTTCACTCCTGATTCAGATGAGATGACTTTTTCACTGGAGAAAGTAATACTAGGGATAGAGGACTTGTATTCTAGATAGCAACAGTTTGAAGTTAAAAACATCTTAACAATGAATTAATTCACTTATTTCACAAGACTTTGTGGATTACTGTGATGTTTTTATCAGCTGTTTGGACTTGATGGCACCCATTCACTGCAAAGGATCTGTTGGTGAGCAAGTGATGCAAAGCAAAATTTCTCCAAATCTTTTCCAAAATAAACTCATCAACCTCTTGGATGGCCTGGGGGTGAGTAAAAGTTCATTTTTGCATGAACTACTCCTTTAATCGCCTTTGTTCCCGGTCTTCTATCGGTCAAAAATATAAGTTAACCAAATGGAAACATTGGTATACAATTAAAAACGAAACATCGGTGTATATTCAAGCATAGTGTGACCATCTCAACCCCGCAATGTGTCAAACGCTAGTCTTTCTGGCAATTTTCCAGCCTACACAAGTGTCCCTCTATGATTCCACATGTCCCATGTCCCTGAGCACCAACAGTAACCTCTCTGACTTCCCGCACACTCACACAGAGGAGGATCAGGTTACTGTGAAGTGCATGGCTGAGCTTGCTAATCTGCACATTGTTCAAGAGGAAGGAGCTGTTTCAGCTATAGCAGGATCGACAAAGACCTGACAAACACAGCGTTCATTGCAGTAGAGGTGCAGGGTGACAGAGAAACTGTGATGAAAGACTATGGAAAAAAACATGGGAAAGGCAGTTTCAGTTTACCCATATATTTCCAGTCAAGCAGGTGTTTTTCTGATGGCCATCAGCGATTGATAAGACTGCTGGAGAATGGAAAATGAGATACTTATCGATATACAGTACCAGGCAGCTGATGACAGTCAGAAAAAAGTAACAAAGCCATTACCTCGGACACAAAGGGTTCCTGTCAAACGCCAACCAATGTAACATGATGCCGACATGCATTAAACTGACCCAACGATCTTCATAGCACCTGCTTTACCCAAACATGTCCAAGTAGATTCAAAATTATATGCCTATTCAAATTCATCATGATAATATAAAAAACTACAATAAAAACTTATGAAGTTACAACATTTGCAGTGCCTGTTGCTAAAAAAAAAAAAAAAATGAATGTGCATTGCAAAACTATACATGAGGGTTGAAACCAACAACCTTCTGCCATAACTTGACTTGCTGTTGCTACTGCATCCACATTGTTTTGGACAAAAACATTGATTTGTTTTCTTCTGCCATGTTTTGAAGATCTATTGAGCCCAGTCTCTTGTAGGAGTAGCAAAAAAAGGTGATAACTAGGTGATTGTGTCCTCAAATTGCTCAGGTACCCTTACAACATGTTGTCAATGAAGCTTGACTTTGATTAGTTACACCGACAAGACACAGCAGTTTGCAATAAAATTCAAAATGATGGTGAGATAAAAATGGGCGACCTTGGGAAAAAAATTGGTATATCTAGACTCAACAAAAGACAATCAATAAAAGAGACTTAGATTTAATTTAAGCTGTTTAAGTTAAGTTTGATTAGCCTGCAGTGCTTTCAGACCCACTACAATCAGCTTGTCTTACAACAGTATGGGTTACCATACAATCCCAGCCAGAAGCAATGGCACAACAACCACCAATAGCCCCTAATAACACATAAATGAAATGGACCAGGGTGAATACAAAGTGATGTTTACAAGGTTTGTACAATGAGGAACCAATGATTACCAGAGTGCAGTGTTATTTTAATAATATTTATATATTCTGTTACAGTATATTTATTAATATGAATTCAATTTAAGTAGTTTACCTTTTAATAATTTTATGTGGTTTTGTCATTTGTATTATTTTATTATTTTTTATGTGAAGTTCTTTTTAGCTTTTATTTTTAGTTGGTCATTTTAGTATTTAAACTTGCTTCAAGTTGCCAAAGAAACATATTTTTGGTAAAAAATGTAATCTAATATTTTATTTTATTTCAATTAAATTTTTTTTTAGTCACTTTAGTTTTAGTTAACAATAACAACACTACCACAGTCAGGTTAGTGGCATCAAATCCTTAGTCATACAGTTTTGTTTGAGGGACTTGCTAGCAACAAACTAGATCTCCCCAAGCAAAACCGTATAGTGTGATTCATTTTCCACTATTTTTCCCAGTGTATTCGGTGCAGCTGTTCACAGAGACTGCCATTATTTCAATTAGGCCTAATTCTTCAATGACAGTCTATTATTACGAAATAATCTATTTTAGATATACCCGTCCTAAAGTCGATATGCCAAAGGTCTGGCAGGTTTGTGAGACTACCTGCCAGCTGGTTCAAGCATAAGACATTTGAAGAACAAAACAGTGCTGTTAATTGTTACTGTTTGGAGACTGGTGCACGACAGACGTATATTAGTCCTCAGACTCTTGGTTGTGTAGGACATTCTCAGTGATGTTTACTTCCTCTGAAGACACCAAAACACCTCACATGCTTAATCACCCCCATCAATAAATCGCTATCACACATATGGAGACACTCCCCGCACTATTGAACATCTGTCCATACAACCCGATACTGACATATTGCAGTTCAATTGCTATTCATAGATTTTTCATCAACCCGCCATTTTGCTTTGTGAGAAAAACAACAATGTATATTCTGGAAAGTGCTCAGCAGCAGGCAACGGATTATATCTGACTCAATAGCCCACAACAGCACAGAAATTCACTCCAATTCGGTAATAAGCCCTAAAAAACAGGGTTGTCGCTTAAAATAACAGGGCCCAGGACAAAATGTACATGCCAAAAACTAGGCTATTACAGAGAACGCTAGTGGGCGACTACAGCCCCTGCTCAAGAATTCATTACAAGCTCATACCACTGAATGTTGACAAGCATCCCACCCTTTTATCTGACAACAAATGTCATTTCCTTCCCATTTTTCCAGTCACACAACGATTTTTATTTAAAACAAGCAGAATAAAACAAGTATAAGCAGTTTCAGTAAGAAATGGCTGTATATATTTTTGATGCATTATGGATCTTTTTGGTTGGATTTTATGAAAAGGTTCAATTTATTAACATTAGCGAATGCAACAGTAAATAAATTAACAATTAACAATCATTTTAAAGCATTTATTAATGTAGGTTAATTTATACATATATGTACCAATACATTTTAACAAGTTGCACAAATTAACATTTGTTAATGTATTATTAACAATTATGAATTAACAATGAACCATTTTTATATTTATGAATTAATCCAGATTGTAAATGTTCACTATTAGTTCATCACACCTAATATATTAATATGAACAAATTGAACCTTATTGTAAAGCATTGCCATATTTTTATAGAAAATCCTTTCAGATTCACTAAAAGTTAACCAGGCAGTTTTATTGTTCTTGTTTCTAGGGAGATTGTATCTTTTAAAGACTTCAGCAAAACCCATCGGGTCTCCTGCAGTATCATTATCTCGACTCTCGAGCCAGCTCAGTAACAGCAGCCGGTTTGGGAATCGAATTATGGCACATTTCAAACAGTCTAACCAAGAGCGTAACAGACCCTGATCCGATGGGCCTGGAGTCACAGTCTAACAGAATCAGGTGTGAGGTAGACTCAATTGTCCTTGGATGCTCCCTTCAGGCTGGATTTGAGTTTCTTCTTCTCTTTCTGTCCCATTGCACGGTAGGTCTTCTTTCTCTCCTCTTTCAGCCTCTTCTGCCTTTCTGCATCCTGTTTTTCTTTCTGCTTCAGGAATTCTTTGTGCTTGGCGTGCTGTTCTGCTTTCGCCTTCTTGTTCTTGTATGCGTAGACTGAGCTCAGAGCATCAAGCAATGCTGCCACCTGGTGGAAAAGGTGGAGAGGTCATATTTATAAGCTGAGACATGAGCCCTGGAGGTTGAAACCAGACAACATACAGCAGCCTCCAAAAGGACACTTGGACCTGGACACTTAAAAATAATCACTTTTAACAAAATATGAACTTGACTGAATTAGAAAACAAAATATGAAAGTTTTGTGGCAACGTCTTCAAGATGCTTTAAGAAACCTACCTGCAAAGCTACCTGAAAAACTATGCGCAAGTGCACCTAGAGCAAAAGCTGCTTTAAACGCAAAGGATGGTCACACCAAATGTTGATTTAATTGAGTAAATAGAAGTTAATTGATCAATAAATCTATTTACGACATTATTTTTGACAGCATCCTCGTTTTATAGCATTTTTTACACAAGTGCCTAAAACTTTTAACAGTACTGTAGCTTTGCAGATAGGTTTCTTAAAGCATCTTGGAGAAGTTGCCACAGTTCTTCTGGATTTAGTCCGTCTCAGTTTGTTCTGTTTCTTCATGTCATTCCAGACAGACTGGATGATGATGATCTGGATTATGGATTATTACAATAGCAAAATTAATGTTTGGAAATGCAAACTGATATTTCCTACGGACACACTACAGCAAAAGATAGAAATAACTGACTTTAAACCATTTACTAGCTGGTGAAAATACTAGTGGCCTAAGAGTTTTGCACAGTACTGTACATAAAAACTTCTTTGTCTTAATATTTTTATCTTCTACATTTTTTTCTACATAAGCAGCTTTCTTGATGTCATAATGTATGTGATTTTTTTTTTTCTATTTTATTTATTTATTTTTGGGTGAACTATTTTGTTGCTGGTTAACAGGCCAGGATCCTCACAAAAAGACCCAGATCCAATAGAGAGTGAGAATGACCAAAGAATTGGAGAGTTATAGGCTTCTAGCCTTGCAATTTAACCTTTGAGCGACTTGTCCATGTAATTACTGTTTTGTAACTGAATAAAACCTATTAGGTCTTGCTGATTAAATGACGATTATGATTAAAAACTCTTTATTACTTTCTCATGTCAATGCCTAGCACATCTTGGAACAAGGAGTAGGAGAAGAAATTGATTAAAAATGTAACCCCCTGTGTCATCTTTCAAACAGGAGGATTTCAAAGGGGATTGGTAAAGAAATTGGCCAGCAAGCCGTCTTGGTATTTGCCAGGGACATGGATTAAAGAAATATGATATTTCACAGCCAAAACACTCTGGAGGCTTCCTTGGTGGATTAACTTTAGTCTAATAGTGGATATTAAAACCATCTTTGTGTAATGACAGTAAAAAAGCTCACTGGAGTTACAAAGGCATGACATATGTAAAACAGATGGACAAGTCTGACAGCGCGCACCTTTTTCTCGTGGGGCTCTCGTACGACAGCCGGTCTCTGCAGGTCCCGTGGGGTTTTGCCTTTGGCCTGCATCTGTTTGGGTTTGTTCTTGAAGGGGAGGGCCTTTTGCAGCTCTTTGGGAATGTGGAGGGTGTTGAAGTGTCGAACTTGCCTCACAACCGGCTGTAGGGATTCAAAGACAGAGTGGACGATGAAGAGGACAACAGCAAATAATAGTAATAGTCACTGGTGACTCAGCTTTTCTGTAAGAGGGCTTACCTTGTACAGAGAGTCCTGGTTGGGTTTGTTGCGGATACCCAGGTCATGTTTAAGGTGTCCGAGGGTCCTCATGCCTGCCCATGTGTCCTTCTGTCCAACCGGCATCAGCAGAGACGTCACTGGATTATACAGCTGAGGAACCAAGACCGGATACCAGGAGCGCAGGAACACAATATCTATACATATTCATATCAAATTTAGGGCTGCAATATTTGCTAAAAAATATTGTCTTTGTGATTTGAATTGCAAATGTGATAAAGATTTAACATCTTAAATTGGTGGAGCAATTAGTTAATGTCACTTTTGATCAGATTAATGCATCCTTACTTAATAAGTGTTCATTTCTTTATAAAAATAAATAAAGTACTGACGCCAAAAGTTTTACCAAGCAGTGTCTATAATATAAAAACTTGCCTGGGTCACCAAAAAAAAAAAACGAAATGAGGGAATAATGGACCAGAAATCCAATGACTGTATACGGTTTTTGATTCTTTTAAAGGCTTTTGTAATGTAACAAAAAATTTTTATTTCAAATAAATGCTGTTCTTTTGAGCTTTCCATTTAATCAAATAATCCTGAAAAATACTTATCAAGGTTTCCACAACAACATTAAGCAACACAACTGTTTAACTGGAGTCATGGATGCTGAAAATTCAGTTTTGCCATCAAAGGAATAAACTGAATTTTAAAATATATTAAAACAGGAAACCGTTATATTAATATTTCAAAATATTATTGTAGTATTACACAATATTACAATTTTACAGTATTGTTGATCAAAACATTTAATAAATCATACCGACTTTTGAACGAGTGTATATAGAAAGTTATACTATTTATATTATAGAAAGAAAATTATACTATTTAAGTACCATGCTAAATAATTATTATAACTATTGATAATAAAATAATAATAAACTGTTGTTATTATAGAAAAACTGCTGTTATGATTGTAACAAGTATTATCAGTAGTAGTAGTAAACATAAGAAAAATTATATATCCTTAATTGGAAACTGAGGAAAATCACCTGTATTGTGCTCCCCATTGCAAATTTTTATTTGTATATTTGGATTCGTATATGTAATTTTGTAATATGTAATAATGCTTGAAATTATGCAAAATGTCTTTTGCTTGTGCTTGGATTAAGCTATATGTAGCACAATACAGAAAGCAGAGTGATCCACCTTCACTTTGAAACACATAGTGCAAGCATACTCACATTTTGATTAAATTACAGCCTTTTGCAGTTTAACAACCGCACAAGGCCATAACATGATTCCCATTTATTATTCTGATTAATTTTGCAGCCCTAATAAAAACAATGATCATCTAACAAAAGATGCAGTAGACCTAATAAGCCTCGAATACGCAAACTGCCTCACTGCAGGATTTTCCACATGCGCGTCTCTCCAGAGAGGAGCATAATAATCAGTAATAATACCCCTCCATTTTAACAAGGTGGTTGCTTATGTACAACCGAGATTCTTGTGAGTCATTACATTTGCAGACTTTTCTGATAAATAAAGCACATTGAACTCCCTAAGCACAGCTCATTATATAAAAATTCAAATAAATAAATACTGCAGCAACAAAAAATATTTATAAATAGAAAAACAAGTCTGACTCACCACTCATCAGTAGTCTGTCCTCAAACGTGGCTCTGAAGGCGCCCAGCGGGGTGCGCAAGGCTTTCTTTATCTGCCCTTTAATGCCACTGACTGTGCGGATGGACGCTCCCTCAAACTTCGCAACCTCCAAGACGGTGTTAAACATTCCCTTAGAGTTGCAAAAAAAAAGAGAGAAAGTCATAACCAAAGATGAGAGGGTCCAATTATTCAGAGAGAGCATGAGGTGTACATTTCTATAGTTCCCTGGTGTGGTGTGCTGTGCTGCTATGCTACGGAGAAACTCCTGACTCTGCAGGACTCCCTACCTGGATAAAGCAGGTGTTCTTAAAGATTTTATAAGGGTATCCAATCAGTTTGAGCTTCTTCACAATTGTAACTGATTTGTCCAGGTCCAGAACCACTCCTGTGGCAGCGATGCGGAAATTGGCCTGAGGGGAAATAAGATAGGATGAGTCCAAGAAAAAAGGGAAGCCTTTCATTTGGCTGTGGTTGTCGGACTGAAGCTGTGACCCAGGCTGCTCCTGCGCTCTCATCATATGCTGGTGTCTTACCTTAATACCTCTGACCATCTGCACAGCCAGGAAGCCTGTACCCTGGGGTGTTATAGGCCCTGTACAAGAGTAGAAAGAAAGAGTGGGGTGTGCATGAGATGACAAGAAAATAGAAGCGAGAAACAGAGTAGACCCTCACAACTACTAAATGGTCAGCGAGATTGTACCAAATTGTCTTAAATATGGAGGTGCCCTAGACAAAAAAAAAAAGTACTACCATGAAAACATCAATATGCTGATAATTATCCCCATTGCCATTTATCCATAAATGGACCCTATTAAAATTCTATAAAGTTTTTTTACATTTACATTTAGTCATTTAGCAGACACTTTTATCCAAAGCGACTTACAAATGAGGACAATGGAAGCAATCAAAATCAACAAAAGAGCAATGATATGCAAGTGCTATAACAAGTCTCAGTTAGCTTAACACAGTACACGTAGCAAGGGTTTTTTAAAATTATTTAATACATAAAAAGAAAACAGAATAGAAAAAGAATAGAGCAAGCTAGTGTTAGAGGCCTTTTTTGCTTTTGTTAATTGTATAATAAATACAAAGAAAAGAAATAGATAGATAGATAGATAGATAGATAGAAATAGAATAAAAAAAGAATAGAGAAGCTAGTGTTATTTATTTTTTTTTGTTTGTTTTTTATAGAAAACAATCAGTTAGTAAATTAATAGAGTGCAAGTCTAAAAGGGGCAAGTTTTTTTTTTTTAAGAATAGAATTAGAATAGAGAGTGCTAGAGTTAGAGGGTCAAATAAAGATGGAAGAGATGTGTTTTTAGCCGATTCTTGAAGATGGCTAAGGATTCAGCTGCTCGGATTGAGTTGGGCAGGTCATTCCACCAGGAGGGAACATTTAATGTAAAAGTCTGTGAAAGTGATTTTGTGCCTCTTTGGGATGGCACAATAAAGCGACGTTCACTTGCAGAACGCAAGCTTCTAGAGGGCACATAAGTCTGAAGTAATTAAGTTAGGTAAAGGGCTGCAGAGCCAGTGGTGGAGCCAGAGCCAGTGGTGGCATGTTCTCCAAGAGTTACCCAAGATGAAAAAATAATTCTTATTACGGATGCACCAGTACTGAAATGCTCGTAAGTCAATAATTATTTTCATGGCCAATAATCCATATGTGAACAATATTAAAATTCTATACAATTTATAATTAATTTTAAAATAAATTTATGGCAATAAAAAAAAATGGAACCACTGATGGAAGATGGAATATTTTGACGATGTCTTTCATACTATTCTGGGCCTTGACAGTGTTAATTACTTGGCAGTCAATGGGACAGTTACAAGCCTCCAGGTTTTCATCCAAAATATCTTAAATTGTGTTCCCGAAGACGAACAAAGCTTTTACGGGTTTGGAACGACATGGGGGTAAGTGATTAATGACAAAATTTTCATTTTGGGTTAGAGCAACCCTTTAAATACTAGAGAGGTGTGTAAGGTTTGTCTCTCACCCCAGATGGTGGCACCACAGTGCATGTGTTCAGGTGTGTATTTGAGCAGGCGGTGACGTCCGTTATGGTCCTCGATGTAGTAGAGGGGAATGGTCTGAAAGCGCCTCCAGCCCAAAGACAGGATGAGAGGATCACGGGTTTTCAAGATACGACTGTGCCAGCGGTGTTTCTTCAGACGCATCTGTGTGGAGGAGATAAAGAATGGACCTGAATGTTTTTCCCCAGTCCAGCCTTGTAATGACATTTAAGCTTGGAGTTAAAGCAAGCGCCCTTCACTTTATTCACAAGGTTATCAACTACACAAGAAGTTGTAAAATATGCGATTAAGATGTTGTAAAATATGCACTATGAGAAAGTAAAATAAGTCCCTTCAGACCTACCTGCAAGTAGCCAACATTGCCCTCACTGGGGCCCAATCCACCAAGAACGATGGGATAGTGGGGGTCAAAGTTGGTGACGAACTCACAAGGTAAAGCAGGGATCTCCACACGAACATACATGCCTGGCCTGAAGCCCTCGTACTGAACACGGACTTCATCATCCACGTCTTCAAACTCTTGCCTGTTCAACTACACAGAAACAAATAAATAAAAATTATAAATATAATTTTTCAATAAAATAAAATGCTTGCTTAAAGGGAGAATTCACCTAAAAATGGAAATTTTGTTATTATATTTTACCCTCATATTATTCCAAACCTGTATGGCTTGCTGTCTTCTGTTAAATGAGTAAAGGAAGATATTTTGAAAAACATTTCAGCTGTTTTTGACAACAAAAAAAATCATTATATGGACAAAACACTGGGACATTTTGCAAAATATCTTCTTTTGTATTCCAGAGAAACAAAGAAATGCATCCAGGTTTGTAACATTGCTTAAATCTAATAAGACAAATGAAAATAAATAAGTGAATCTAAAATTGAAATGCTTTAGGCTAATTTAGGTTATAAAAGGAACAAAAAACACTTTTCTTGCTCTCCTCTACAAGGAGGCTGATCGTGTCTCAACTTTGACCTCTGACCTCAGCCTGTTTCTGCATCTCCTCCTTCAGGTCATCAAAGTATGTGGCGTCGCCATCATCATATTGTGCATCGAACCTCTCCTTCAGCCGCCTCTTCTTCTCCAAACGCTTGTTCTTTTGAACTTCATCATCGTCAAGTTTCACTTGAGGAGCCTCCTCCTCTTCATCATCATCATCATCACCACCACCATTTATTTCATCATCATTCCCTCCCTGTGTTTAAATAACAAATAAGCAATAAATAAAAAGCTCCACAAGAATTTGTCAGATGCAAATCACATGATAATGCTTTAAAAACTAGTTTGATTTTTACACCTCAGCTTTGTCTTTATTCCCAGTCTTTGCTTTGTGAACTTCTCCTGTTTCCAAATCTTCAAAATCGCCATACAGTTCGTCTAATAACACAAAAGGGAGGAAATACATTATATAATATAGTGTCATGGTACCACAATTTCAGTGGTCAATATCCAGCCAGTGAAATTTCATGTGTCTTGATACCAAGTCTGTATTTAGTGTTCTTACCATTTTCCTTAAGCAGTGTTGCAGCATCTTTATCCTCTTCCCATTTTCCAGTCACAAAACAGTCCCTGATAGAGGCTAGCATCTGAAAATACACAGTTCTTAAGAAAATGCAAAGGACATAGACAACAAATGGCATATTTGCATACATTATGCAAATAAATTTGCATGTATATGCAAGTGTGATTTTATACTGCATCTCACCTCCTCCTGATCCCAGTCATGGCTGCTGTCTGGGTGAAAGCGAGAGCAGTCCATTGCATCTGCTCGTACTTTCTTACTTCTCTCTGGTCGACTGACTTTAAATAAACCGCCCAACTCTTCTTCATCATTAGAATCCTCCTCTTCTTCCTCCGCCACTGACAAACATACGTATAGCAGATTCATTATAGCCCAGAGATTTATTTGCTTTATGTAAATTAATGCTGATCCTTATGTTGTGCCTTATCCCCCCCCCAATGAATTAATTTAATATGTCAGTTCTTATATATAGCTTCAACCTTTCCTTCCCTGTATAAATAATAAATAAGTATTAAATAAAAAATTGAGTTAATAAATAAAATATGGCTTCAGCTTCAGAAAATACTCTATATACAGCACACAGGTCATGTGGAGGCCATGCAATTTTACAGTGTATTTAACCCCTTTTGCAGCTTAACAGACATCACTATGAGTATTCATTATATGGATAAGAGTCTTCAAAATTTCTAGTTTTGTCTTCACTAAAGAAATAACAGCATACAGGTTGGAATGACATGAGGGTGAGTACATCATTTCAAGATTTAAATTTTGTAGTGAACTAGAAGTTCATAAATGTACCTGTGCCGTACACTAGTTTGCGCAGGTTTGGCGCCGCAAGCTGGTGTCTTAAATATGCCTCTGATGCTTTCTGGGCTAAATCCTCCTTCCACCGTAGTGCTCCTTCAACATAAACATCCACAAAAAAACATATTCAACATATTCAGAAGGGGCTTTCAGAGCAGTAAAATTCACTAATAATAATAATAATAAAACAGCACAAAGGTTCATATGAATAAACATAGCTTAGGGGATCATTTAAGGAAAGGAAACACAAAGAATGATTTACTTTATAATTGCCAAAACTGGATTAAATTAAATTACAAAACATTATTTCAAAACAAATAATAAAATCTGATCATGTTGGGAGTATTTGGGATAATATAACAGTTTACAGTAGTGTTGTCTTATGAAGAGGTTGCCATGTTTTCACAACAAAACCCGCCCAATCGCTTTTCGAGGGGGTTCCCCGGTAAAAATCGCGTTCCGATGATAAAATACGCACGTTTTGGCGGGGTTCCCCTGGTAAAATTCGCATTCCAGGGGCTAAATATCACGTTAGTGGGGTCGTTTTTCAACCCGCGGACATGAAAAACAACCCGCGGAAACAGTGTTAAAGCAGCCCAATTCCGAGGGAAAACCGCGGACTTGGCAACACTGGAAGAGGCTAGCTTTCGGATAGCGCATCAAGAACTGGGTTGACCGGGTACTCGGTACCACCGGTACTTAAGAAAACCTGGTACCGTAACGTTTTCATTTTTTTAGTACCGACTTGGTACCGAAATACCAGGTCTTTTGACAACACTAGTTTACAGTTTCTGAGCAATTTACATTCTTCATATTAATATTTGTTTAAATTGATAATTAATTTTTTTAGTGCTGTCAAACGATTAATCGTGATTAATCGCATCCAAAATAAACGTTTTTGTTTACATGACATGTGTGTGTAGTGTACTGTGTATATTTATTATGTATATCAATATACACACATACAGCATATATTTTGAAAATATTTACATGTATATATTTATATTCATAAAATGTATATTATATATAAATATATTTAATATATAAACGTAACATATTTTTCTTAAATATATACATGCATGTGTGTGTATTTCTATATACTTAATAAATACACACAGTACATACACATATACTATGTAAACAAAAACCTTTATTTTGGACGCGATTAATCGTTTCACAGCACTCATATTTTTTTAATTAATTGAAAGTAAAATTCAATTAGACATTTTAGACAAATTAGACAAATTATGTCTGTTTTGAACTTATCGTTATCTGAGATGAAAATTCAGAAATTGCAAATCAAAGACAAAGTACCTGCAGTTTCATAAGCCATCTCTGCATCCTCTTTGTCTATCTTTTCTTCCTCTGGATGCTTGAAGGACATCTTCGATTTTGCAATCCCATCTCCGTCTTCATCCATATCAGAATCTTCTTCTTCATCCTCATCATCTTCCTCTGAGCAGAGACCAGAGTCTGGACCTGAGCTCCTTTTTACAGGTTCCCCTTCTTCCATTTCCTCATTTTCTTCATCACCCTCCTCCTCCTCTTCACTTTCCTCTCCTTCACTCTTTTCCAGCTCATCATCACTATCAGCAAATGCAGGCATCTCCATGGGTTCCTCAATCTTCTGTTTCTTCACAGGAGGTGCTGCTGTCTCAACTGCTTTCTCATCTACCTTTTTTACTGTTGTCAGCCCCTCTTCATCCTCATCTTCTTCGTCCTCTTCTTCCTCCTCCTCCTCTTCATCACTCTCTTCTTCCTCATCATCATCTTTTTCATCTTCATCAGCAAAAACAGCTCTCCTCCTCTCTCTCTGTGCATTCTCATCCCATTCTCGGCTTTCCACAGGGTTCTGTTTCCTGACGATTAATTCAGAGAAGGTCAAACAAGTGCATAAGAAAAAAGGTAACACTTTAGTACAGGGACCGATTCTCACTATTAACTAATTGCTTATTAGCATGCCCATTATTAAAATACTGGCTGTTTATTATAAAGCACTTATTCAGCATGACTATATTCTACATCCCTAATCCTACCCAATACCTAAACTTAACAACTAACTATTAATAAGCAACAAATTAGGAGTTTATTGAGGCAAAAGTCGTAGTTAATAGCGAGAATTGGACCTTAAAATAAAGTGTGACCAGAAAAAAAGCCAACATTTGTTTTCATTATCAATCATTGCTGTCACTTCTGGGTGCTCAGGTACTGGGGCCATCCTTGTATACATTACAACAATATAATCAGGGTTGTTTAGCAAAACTTACTCATTTTCCTGCACCTCCTCTGGTGTCAGTGCAGCAGTTCCTGTGAACAGTGAGACTTTGCTGGCAGCCATTTTTGCATCCAAAGTGGCTTGTGTGCCAATAAGAGACTGAACGAGTTCAGTGGTGGGCCGCACCTCCTCCTGGAACAGACATTTCTCACACCATTAAAACACTTAACATCCATCAGATCACAAATCGTCTTTAAACCTCAAGGTCGTATTCACTGATGAAACAAAATTGAGTGTAAAAAGTGTTATTAGTTGGTGTAATACGCTGTGACTGCCCTGTAAACTGCAGACATTATTGCGTTTGGTATTAAATCTACTGTAGGTAATGCTGTCATGGCGGGACGTGCTGCGACTGAAATCTGACCTGCTGCCGGCTGGCATGTCCGCCGGGCATATCGATGTAGACTGCGTCCTTATCATACACCAATCCCCCTACGCCAGCCAGGGGGGCGTACAATAACCGTTCCTTTACATTCAACGCTCTCTTCTTAATCACCTCCGGAAGAGGGCAGGGGTCCGGGAGGAAGCTAACATCCGACACAGAGAAGTCACCCACACCTATAAAGGGAATTACATCACAATTATCAGTAGTTCTAGACCATTTAATCATGTACAGTTAGCACAGCAAAATAAATACAATAATGTTCAAACGTTTTTGAAGTCTCATATGTTCACCAAAGCTGCATTTGGTTGATCAAAAATCAGTAAAATCAGTAATATTGTGAAATATTATTACAATTTAAACCATTTTCTATTTTAATGTATGTTAAAACATAATTTCTTCATGTGATGGAATAGTTTATTCTTTTAGCAGCCATTACTCCAGTCTTCAGTGTCACATGATTCTTCAGAAACCATTTTAATATGCTGATATGGTTCTCCAAAAAACATTTGTTATTATTATCCATGTTTAAAACAGTTGTGCTGCTTAATACTTTTGTGGAAATTGTGGTGTTCAAAATAACAGAATTTGAAACAGAAATCTTAAAATTGGTCTCCATAGTCAATATTTTGCTGCTGACAACAAAGGCTAAGTATTTAAGTATAAACATTTCATTACACCAAATACACAAAATAATGTTCTTTTTAGCAGCATCATATGACCCCTTTAAGTATTTAGTCAAATTAAGTACTTAGTATACATAAATATACTAAGTATTTAGTATTTTTTGGTGCAAATTCATCTGTCAATACTAGATACCAACATGGACAGGTTATGTGACGTGCCCTAATCCTTAAAAAACATGAAAAAACTAAGCAACGTAAAATCGAAAAATAACACAAGATTAAATTTAAATTTCGGTTCTCTTGCAGCAATTACTTTTTGCACTTACCATAGTGTGTTTTGTGCAGCAAATTATTAGCTGACAAGATAATTAAAATTGTCCAAATGCAGTTTTGTAAAACTGAAAATATTGGGATTGCCACATGTACAATGTAAAATCTGGTTCCTGAAGCAAAACCTGTCAGCAAAAAAGCCCTGAATATCTATAAAGAATCTGGCAGACATAAATGATATTTTACCAGGAATGTGGACCTGGCATTTATTCTTCAAGAATGTCCCACGTAGGTAGCCGTACAGAGAGACGGTTCTGTCACATTTGGGATTTAACCTAATAGCCTCAGGATCAGTAAGATCTTCCATACTGTCCAAGAAAAAGAAAAAAAAACAATCAAATAATTGTTGGTAATAATAAAAAGGCAACATACGCTTAGAAAAATCATAAATAAAAGAAACACTTAAGTTCACTCACCGGTCAGCCACCACATATGGGTGAGAGGTCCGCCAAACAAGAGGTCTGAACTTCATGACTGAGATGAACCGCCCAAGATTCTTAACTTCCTGTGTCTGGTACTCTCCATACACCATTCCAGACAGGTAAAAGAGCTTGGCACCCTGTAAGACTTTTATGTTTAGACACTAGACAGTCCTCTTTAGTGATATGTCAGTTATATATCAGGTTGTTGACATACCTGGTAAACTTCAGTCCAGAAGCGGTGTTTGAGGCGTTTCTTTGTTTTGCTGAGCGTCGTGTTGTTCTTAAAAGTGTCCAGATGTGTGAGGACCCCCATGACTCGAGGGAAGCCATGAACTTGGCAAATGTTCAGGAACTCAAAGGTCTCCATTTCAAAGCCAAAACTTGCATCTATCAGCATCAGAACCTAATAAAGTCAAAATGTCAATACTGCCTTACTGGAAAACATAACATTAAAACATAAGTAATAACACAGCGATGAATCGCCTGCGATTATGAACGCGATATTGTGTAGCTTGTCAGTGAACTACGGCTATGTGTAGTAAATGCTGCTCCATTTGAAAGCAGGTGATGGAGATTTACTACTAATCACAGATGAGATGCGCATAACAATCGCATTCGATTTTTTGCACAGCCCTATGAACTGCTGCATGAGTTTAATCCTGGTCGGTTTTGCAGATGATGCAGGCCTGCACTCACCAAATCAGCAACCTTTGCCAAATCAATCATGCTGTTGATGTCATTGTTGCACTCAATCAAAGTCAGGCGGCGTTTCTTTCCTACAAACATTAACAAGAAAAAAGTCACCTCACAGCATACCGATTCTATATACGTACATCAGTATATAATCAGTTTTAATCTCACCATAAATGTGACATTCGATTTTTGATATGTGACACCCAAGTAATAACAGGTGTAAATGGGAACTATGAGTCATAAATTCAATTCAATTCAAGTTTATTTGTATAGCGCTTTTCACGATACAAATCATTGCAAAGCAACTTTACAGCAAAAATACATAAATCTTGTATTATGTATTACAAAACTAACCCGAAACTATGGTCACAGGTCCACAGATGTCAGAAAGCTTCTGCCGTGTATAGTTTTTGATCAGGCATCGAATGAGGGTGCTTTTGCCCACTTTTGGAGGTCCCATCACCACTACAACAACAGGTGGAGGCTCCAGAGGGGTCCGGTCTACCAGAGGAATGTGATGTTTCTTTGTTTTAATATCCTGAGCCCTACAAAACAATATTAAAAGAGATTAAAAAGCAATGAAATAACACCTAATTCTCCTAGCAAAAGTGCAAAGTGAAAGTGCATGACAACAGAGATAAACACAGGACTTCTTGTGTTAAATTAACATAAGAAAGAACAGTGGATAATGGGTAATGTTAAATGAAGCTGTCTGAGCACTGACCTATGGAAGGTTTTTGCCATGCGCACAGCTGACTGGACGCTAAACGCTCGTGGGTTCCTCTTGCGCTCATCCTGCTCTTGTTCAGTGCCCAGCTCCTTCTTCCTGTTCTTCTTCTGTGCTTTGGGTCCACTGTGCTTGTGCTGGTGCCGCTTCTGTTCTTTCTTCTCCATCTTTGCTTTTCTGGGTCCAGAGATTAAGACAAATTATCAACAATAATCTTTGACTTCACAGAGTGATGTAGGTGTCTCCTATTCAGTTATTGAACAGACTCAACCCTGCTTAACTTTAGTAAAAAACCAGGCAAGAGCTGCAAAGTGACAGCTACTGTTTTTACATTGTATATTCTTTGGAATCAAAGTCTGAAACAATAGCCACTGAACATTCAGGATCAGAATGACATTACTTCTTACGCATTTCCAATAAAACAACAGTGTGAATATTAAACTAACTGTACTGAATAAATCATACGTTTGTATCATCAGGGTGTCTACAGATAGTTAAATTTAAGACTTTTTAAGACATTTTTAATACCACCTTATGTGAAATTTAAGACCAAACCTGTGATGGAAATACACATTATATTAAATACATATATGTAATGTTTAACACGTTTAAATGTAAAAAAACAAAGTATCATCGCTGTCAAATGCTATTTGTTATTACGATATACAGTGAACTTTTCATATCAGCAGACAATATCCCATACAAAATATTCCCACAAAAGTGTCGCATCACTGAGATTTTTGGTGGTGTAAACAATTTATTCTGAAGAAATATGTTCATCAGTTTTCTGTCAGCTTTTACATACTTACATCTGCATGTTTTTACCACAGGATGTCATTTACCTTTATAAAGGCCAATATTTTTTTTACCTTATTAAATGTGTCATCTTTCATGTCAAATTCTAACAATTGATCAACAAATTTAATACACTACAGGGCTGTTACCAATCAAATTAAATAATTTACCCTGCAAAATTACAACTGCAATAAACAATGTTATGAGATTAATGTTGTAAATAAAATTTTGAACATACAAATGAGAAATGTTGGGGAAAAATGTAAACTTTTAAACATGAGACTAAACTGACAGTAGGTGGCGGTAAGTCACTTATTCATTAAACAGATTCCTTCAAACAGCTGAATCATTCAGTAACAAAAACGCCAGTGTTGCTTGGAGAGTGTGCGCAATAATTCTGTTTTGAATGTAACTCTACACCCTTGCCTCATTTACTATACGCAGATCTATGAATATGCAGATTAGTCACCTCCACTCAGTCACACACCAGCCAGCGCCTCCTGATCCACTGAACTGTAGTAACCGCAAAACAGTGGCATACACAGATAATGACTGATAAAACTATGTTTTTACTAGTGGACAACTACAGTGAATACTGTAACATACGTTAAAGTTACTTACTTGACTTACTTGTGTCCTAAAATGCCTTGAAGACTCGAATGCAGCCGTTTGTGATTGTTAAATCGCGCCCGCGAGCATACGTGTGTGAAGTGGCTACTTTTACACTGTTGCCACGGGTTATAATGCAAGTTAGCGGTTCTAAATTCACATTAAACCACAGCTTCATGGGTTTTTTGCTCTGATTTATTTTAGGTTTTGTGCTGGTATTGGTATATTTTGCATGCTAGTGATAGGAATCGATCCCTTGTCTTGTCTTCACCACCTGGCTACTGTTGTAAAATGTTGAGAGATTCAAACAAAAAGTAATCAATAAATAGAACAAAATAAAAGACTGCAAGTGACATCGCTAGTGGAAGCGCAGGTGTCTGAGAGTGCAAGCCTGAGAATGCAAGTGCAAGGCTGCAGCTAGACCCTCTTGTAAAATGGTGGCATAACAGGCATTTTTTACTCACTACTTCAGTGTCCTGAGAATGCAAGTGCAAGGCTGCAGCTAGACCCTCTTGCCGCGAGGGGCTGTCGCGCTATTTTGTGTTTATTTTATTATTAAAGTTTTCTTTGAACGTTCGCCGGTTCCCGCCTCCTTCTTACCGTGTCTACGAACGTTGTTACAGCGACATTGATAATAGAAATACACTATCCATTATCAATCGCTGTTTAAGCTGAATGTAATAAAATCAGAAGAATAATTCACGCGTTTTGATGCGTGATTATTTTGTCACTTAAGTTTTAATCGGGCTATTAGTCCTGTCGGGCAAGTACAATTCTCAAGCCATTTTTCAGTAAACTTGCATAAACCCATATAAAGTAGTTCGGCGGCTGGACAGCGAGCTGGTGTTTGACTGTATTCTGTAACCGCAGTTCTCTCTGATGACCGCGCGGTAACTACAGCGGAGAAAACGTACTCTCGATGGACACTCACTGGGTCCGTCAGACTGGAGAAATGTTTGTGGTAATGTGACCAAAAATATTTAAGACCTACTTAATCTGAATTTAAGACATTTTAAGACTTTAAGGCCTTATTTTAAGACAACTTTGTTAAAGACTTTTTAAGGACCCGCGGCCACCCTGATCATGTGTACGTTATCTATAGTCAAACTCACTGGCAACCTTTAAACATCTATCAATTATAAGGAAACATGCATGAACAACGAACAAAATACTTACAACGTACAACTGTTAAACTTAATGGTTATTTAATATAATATCCGTTTTGCGTTGGAATAATTCAGTAATAAATACGTCTTTGTCTTTAAATGTCTAAATAGAGGCTCACCTTTTGTGGTTAGTTTATTGAAATCCGATGCACATATGATCTCAGAATTCAAGATGTTAATTCATGTTATCATTTCACAGGCGTACAACGTGATTCTATCCACTGTTTACACGTGTGTTACACTTCCGATTAGGGTCGGAAGTGGTTACGTTCGACAAAGTGTGTCGTGTCAAACAGGACCCTAGAATGAACGATCCGTGTCACACGTTCCGCATACATGAGCCTAATCTGTTTTCAACCCTGGATTATGATAGCCTACCTTGATATTTATTTTATCGTGCTAGTAAAACCGAATGATAAAGCGAGTTGTTTAGCAACAGAAAACCAATCATAAACTCGTTATGCATGCATGCGTTCTTTGAGGTAAATGTGCAATGTTGAATAGTGGCGGGAAATGTTTTAAATGGAGTCAAGAGTTTTGAATAATTTCAATCTTTTCAGTGAATGACCGATTTTTTTAATGAATTGATCTTTTGAGCGAATCAAAGACTCACTTGTGTAATTTTTTTAACCTACAGAGAGAAGCAGTTAATAAATCCGACTCACTGAAAATGATTCTCTCTTTTTTTTTTGGTGAAGAGAGACACTGATTTGAATCAAAATCCTCACTATAAACTGTTAAGGGCATAGTAATCACCCTGTATGTTGTCAATTTTATATGTCTGGGCATGTTAGGCAACTGTTAATGTTATTCAACTCTAGAGTTGACTTTCAACTCTCAATGCCTCAGATTACATTCTTATTTTATGTAATATCTGAAAATAATAAATACATAAATAAAATTAAATGTATAAGCAATTCAGACGACACAAATTCATACATTTTAACATTTTATTTAAAATAAATATGCATTATATTACAAAGTGACAGTATATGTTGTGTGAGCATAGTTTAATGTAGAATAAATATCCCAACTGCACTGCAATACCTTAAAAGAGCATAAAGAATAAATAAGTTCTCAATTACTTTCTGGTGCAACCATAGGCTACTGTTTCCAATCTACTCCTTGGTAGAAAATATAAATAAATAAAGTCCATTATATAAATAAATAGTCTGATGTGGACATCTGATATTGCTCTGTAACCGGCACTTGCACAATACCATGCTTCCTATATAATACAGTCCAAAAGAAAGAATCCTACCACTCAAGTTAAACCCAATGTTAAAACAGTCTTTGTCTCCTTAGGTTATGGATGTTTGCAAGATTACTGTAGATCCATCTGGCCATTGAAGTTCCACCAGGCTGGCTCCATTTCCCCAAGGACATCCTCCAGATACTGAGAGGACAGATCTGGAAGCGGGGCCACAGGCTGCTCCTCAGCGAGCATGTCCCATGGGCTTCCACAGTCGGTGTATGGCACAGAGGGAGAGCAGTTTTCCAGTCCCATGTCCCAAAATGCAGAATCAGAAGAGGCAGGAGAGGTGGGAAGTGACTCCAGGCCACTAACACACCCAACTTTGGCACTTCCATGAGGGTAAGGAGGTGGTGGGTAGAGAAAGAAATGACTCTCATCCTTGTAGGAATTCCCAAAACTCTGCTCTGGTCGATTCCATGTAGACTCAGGAGAGGACTGTGTGCTTCCTCCAGAGCTCCAGCTGTCTGCCACAGCTTGCAGATCAGAGGGAAGGGAGGGAGAACAAGAGCTGGTTCCCATCAGCCTGTTTTGCCGTGGCTTAATGGCAGGTGTGCTGTAGTCAGTTGGAGGAAAGGTAAAGTGCTGTGGAGATGTTTGAGCCATCTGAATGTTGAAGGACGCCACTTGAATGCCTCTCTGTTGGCCATTGGCCCCAACACTAGCCATGTGAGGGGGTAGAAAAGGGCTGGTCAGAGGCGAGGTACTATCCAGCTGTGGTGAGGTCCAAGTGGCTCTGTTCTTTAGGGTTCTGGCCCTCTTGTTCTGGAACCACACCTGGAAAAACAAAACACCGTTATGTTAGCATGTTGATGGATTAACATTTTTATACTTTTTGAAATGTATGAAAACAGTTTGTTTTCTATATTGATGTTGACATACCTGAATACGTGACTCTGGAAGGCCTGTGGCTTGAGATAGACTTTCCCTGACACTAATACCAGGGTAAGGATCCACGCTGAAAGCCATTTTTAGAAGTTCCAAGTGCTCTTTGGTGAAACTGGTTCTCTTCCTGCGGCCTGCAATCTTACTGGCCTGTGAGTTTCCATCTTGAGCTGCAAGAGTAAAAATATATGTCATTATTAATTGTCTTGACATGTCTGCAAATGCATCAAGTGGATATAAATAATATAAATATTCCAGAAAATAAATTCTTAAAATATCTTGAAAATATCTAAATATTTATTATAATATTTCACAAAAGTTACTTAAAATAAATACTTTTTTTTTTAAAGGAATTCTTACCAATGCAGTCAGTCCACATGTCTTTCAAGGATTTTTGATTGTAGAATGTAAGAATTAATAGGTCAAGCTGAATCCTTTGTTACTGCGCCTTGTGCTCTGACCAACAACTGAAGGTTGCCACTATTTATACCTGCCCACCTAAAGGTCCAGAAAGGGGCTGTCCTAACACTTGTACACTTAAAAGCTTAAGTGGGCTCTGTGATCTCTAATGGGCAAGTCACACCTTCATTCCTGCCACACCTTAATTTACACTTCATTCATCCATCATCTTTTATTGTTCATCACAAACACTTGATCAATTTGCAAACATGTCAAGACAATTTGTAAGATTGTTTATAGAAATATGGCTTATGATTTAAGTAGCCTATTACGGCTTACTAATTTTGAAAAAGAAATACATTTGCAGGTACATGACCATATCTTTATTAGGATATTACATAGCCTACATTACTTTACATTACATTACAGTTAATTACATTTATTTATGTATGTATTTATTTATTTATGCATGTATTTATTTATTTTTAAATTTAAATGAATTTAAAGTCTGTAAATACATTTTACATTCAGCTTGCAAAGTTTATGATGAATTTAATTTAATTTAAAATATCAAAAATGTAATTATATTTAAACAATAATAAAATATGTACATAGCAAATATTTTACTCTCTCTACCTATATTATTATGTGTATGTATTATTATCAATAACAATATACATTATAATTATGTATTGTTGCAGGATATACATTTAAAGAAAAAATAATATACAAATCCTATGTATTTTTTTATTTTATGTGTATATACTAATTTCAAGTATTGAAGTTTTGTATAACCACAATGTTGTTTTAATAAAAACGTTTTAAAACTGTATTTCAAAAGAAGAATTGTTACAATACTTAATATTAGTACAGCTATTTATGATCATGCCACACTGTTTCTCATCACAGTTTGTATTAAACGGTGTGATCCTAAAAGTAGCTAGTTTAGGACTAAAACATTGTTTTGTGTTGGAACATTCTCTCAACCATAAAAAGGTACATATACTGTATATTCTTAATATCATACAAGAAATAGAAAGATTTAAATTTCAACATTTTGTGATAATCAAAGTAAAAGATTGTTTTTGTTGTAGGTGTGAATAGGTTTGATGAATGTGTTTACACCTCTTTGATTGATATGCCCCAATCAATTTATACAATTGCTCCTATGGAGCCAACTCATACACTTTCACAGCTGTAAATACTCCTTTATTAATATGAATAGGCCCCAGTCACAGATGCCTATAGGTCTATACGATTTTTACCCTGACAATTATAATAATATTAATGTGATTATATTTCCCCATACCATATTTCCCAAGTTATTAGAACATGAAAACACTTAAAAAAAAAAGCAGCACTGAATTACTTATTTAAAGAATTAATACAACAATAAAGCGTAGCTCTTCTATTAAATCTTTTAAATTATGGCTAATGTACAGATAAATCTGCTGCTCTAAGACCAAAGTCAGTATTGTTGGTACAGAATAGGCTAAGCTAACTTAGGGGCAATATTTGTCTTTTGGAATTGATTTTCATGTCTACCTTAATATGGACATATGATTTCTAACAAATAACACATAATGTGTTCCATATACTTGAATTGTATTAACTGTACTAAACATAACATGCATTTAGTAGTGACAAATGAATATTATGAACAAAATATTATGAAATATATCAAATCCCTAACGTTTTCAGTAGGCGTGTCATTTTTGTCACATTTGGTCACCTTACTGCCTCAAGGCCTGGTGAATTTCTGATCTTGGTCATCTTTCTGGATCTTAGCGTAATTATGGCCTACAATGACAAACAATAGTAATATCTCAAATGTGAAATTTGAAGTCAGTGGGCTCTATGATCTCTAATGGGCAAGTCACACATGCCACACCTTAATTTACACTTCATTCATTCATCCTCTTTTGTTGTTCATAACAAACACTTGATCAATTTGCAAACACGTCAAGACAATTTGCAAGACTGTTGACAGTAATATTATTTACTTACTACTTTTACAAGAAATATATTTGGAGGTATGTTCCATATTTTTCAGTATATTACATACATTTTAAATGTCTTTTTTTGTAAATAAATCACTGTGATTATACATACCTTACAAAGTTTATGATAACTTTTATTGAATTTAGAATATTAAAAATACAATAATACAGTAACAATACAGTTATAGCAAGCAGGCACTTCACTCTATTTCTGAAATATATCAAACTAGCATTTTAAATATTTAAGGCAGTTTTGCCATTTTGGTGACCTTCTGGGCTGGTGAATTTCTGACTCTGGTCATCATTTATTCTAGATCTGAAGTTAATAAATATGAATTTTGGAGTTGTAAGTTATAAGTTGAAATGCAAGGACAATGTTTGTCTGATTTGTGAACTCACATCATTGTGATAGTTATTTAGCTACTTACATTAAAATATATATATATTGCGGAACAAAATATAAAAGTCTTATGAATAGATATATTTGCATTAACATTCATTGTAGTAGCCTATTCATTTATTTGTTTCGGAAATAATTACCCTGAGTTCTGAGCATTTGTTACATAAATCTTTTAGATAACTATCATGGAAAAGTATCTAATAAAATATGATAAAGCCGCAAGTTGCAATAAGGAAAATTTTTGTCAGATTTTTTCAGTTCACGTCATTGGAAATGCATGTTTGTTTGTGTAAAATTTTATATTAGTGTGTAAATTAGTCATGTTATGGAATAAAATGTAAAGGCATTTAAATGTAATTGTTTTAACATTTATTGTAATAATATGTAATTTTTTTAGTCACTTATTTGTTCTGGAAATTAGAGTTGTGTGCATTTGTTACATAAATCTGCTAGATAATATAGAAGAGTATTGTCATCATCATCATCAACATCACAATAGTACAAAAATCCATTCATCTATTTGCAGCAGGTCAGTGCGCCGGTATTTATAACCCAGTAAACATTATTTTAACTATCCATCGTTAGAGTAATGATATTGTATGTCAAGATGGCGCGCCATGATCTAGAGTGAGTCATGGCGTCCCTAGAGTCCACAAAACAGCAGTATGCATGGCCACTTTTAAGAATGGGTTTAACTGCTTCTAATACAGAGCGAGAACTGTATGGACTTTAATTTAAACAAGGCGTTCTATTCATTAATTAATCAAAGGAGTATTGTATTCCATTTAGACACTTTGTTTCGAGGTTTAAAGCGAAATATTTGTTGGTAAAGACGACCTAATGAGTCTTTCAGGTAATCCATATTCATCCGCTCTGAGTTCCTGCCTCACGCACAGTGAAGGGAGCGGAACCCGGATGGAACTGTCATGGCTGCCGTCACCGACCTGCCAGTCTAAAGAGAAAAAAGAGGTACATTTCTCCAAACTGCGCTTATTTAAAACAGCGGTATTAATTAAGACATAATGGCATTTAATTCAACTATAACGGTCACTTTTTTTGAGTAGTGTGCTCCTGCGTTGAGTTCTTTGTTTTTTAATCGTTTGATTACATCCAGCGTGGGTGGGGGCGACTTGCTTTATTTTTGTTGATGTGGATAAATAACATGGCTTATGAGTGAATGACTTTGAGTGACATTTGTAGACGTGTTCGCTAGCGGGATAGTCGGAGTGCATCCAGAAATGCACGGCCATAATTATCGTGTTGAGTCGATTGACAAGGCACTTCCTTTAGTTGAATGTGCATTGTGTGTGTCCGCGTTGCACAAAGTTGGTGAATGTCAACTTCATTTAAATAACCGACTTTAATCATTGGCAGATGGACGACTTAGTTGTTGAGTGTTGCTAGTTTGTTTGATGTTTTTAAAAAGTTTGTACATCTGTAGAGTGATTGTGAAGTAATGAATTCCTGGTCAAAAGTTTGGCTAATATAGCAGTTGAGGAAAATGAGTAGAGAGAAATCAACGCTGTCTGTGACAAAGATGTGCTTGAGATTACGGTCATGCTGATGAAGTTCACACTTCAACATATAAAATGATGTGCCATGCATCACTTCACATCTTAGTTGTTACATCCACTTTCTAACTGCACTGAAAATCGAAGTGTTTTCCTTCATTCTAAATAAATGATACAACGGTTTATGGAGATCATTATGCAAATATTAATCCATTTAACCCCAGTATTTCCACAGCTCCTTAGAATAGATAGACCAGTTAAATAAATGTATCTTCTAAAGTTTTAAATAAGTTAGTGATGCTGGTCACAGTTCATCAAACTTCTTGGTTGGTTAATGGGCCCTAAGAGAAAATGACAGACAGTAACGATTTTTTTTGTTTGTTTAATTTGATGTAAAAGTACTTTTAAATCTAAATTGATACTGTGACTCAATATGTTGTTATTAATAAATACTGAATGTTATTACATTTTTAAACAGTTTCTGGGCTTCCCCGCTGTCCACAAATTTGACTAATGGCATGTTTATAGTTTTATATGTGCAATCTTACACTACATTAATAATAGACCCTTTGAATATTTTGTTTCAAAAATTCTCTGTGTATTATGACATGTTTCACATGCTTGCTTGCAAACTTGAATTAAAACTGTTGTAGTAATTAGAATTTACACCAGCCATGTAAAAAAATCACATGAAATCAAGACAATCTGCACTTTCATATACAGTTGACAACTATGTGTAAAGTATATCAACAACTACTTTTTTACCTTTGACTCAAAATAAAATTTTGATCACAACCAGTGGGATTAAATTAGTTAATCGCAAATTGTACTGATTGTTGTGAAATTTTTTTAATCACAACATATTTGTCAAATCTTTTTAAAAATGATATAGCCTATTTGATTTGATAGATATTGACATATTTAGACATTGTTACATTTCAACAGGCTACCAGTGTACAAACTGAGTTAGAATTTCTCATAGTGAGATGCTAGGCATTTTTCCCACAGTAAACATTTAATTTATTTAACAATATTAGAGCTGTTGTTAGGTGACCCAAATACATTTGTGACATGGCATCATTACATCGCATCCATTTATCATCTAAAATAAAAAAAAATGTCCAAACATTTATTTGGCAGTTCAATAATGAGTCCAGACAAGACACAAATATGTAAAAAAAATTGCAGTTGGAATTTCTTCTTCTGGTTCATTCTTTACATTGGAGTGCTTTATTCTGCACTGTAAACAGTGTACTGCTCATTTTGGAAAATGTAGGAAATCATCCATGTATTTTATGTATACAGAACATTGGCATAATAAACACAGTATACAAGCTATAAACTGCAGCAGTAATATATGGAAATCTGCAGAATGCTCCACAAATTTTCACAGAATTTGTAGAATATTCAGAAAATTGATGTATAAATCCATATGGACTCATAACAATTGAATTTTTCATAGAAATGCTTTTATGGCTAAGAGCTTTTTATACTTCTTATCCTGTAGTGTACAACTTAAAGGCTGCTTGTAGGCTATAGTTGTTTAGGATGTAAGGAACTGAGGTAAATGGCGTTGAAATATTTCTGTCCTTCTTTCTTGATGGAAATGCCAAGACAACAAGCGTTAAAGGCAAAAAGATGTAGCTTGTCATTTTTAAAGGGGTCGTATGATGTTGCTAAAACGAACATTATTTTGTGTATTTGGTGTAATGAAATGTGTTTATGCGGTTTAAGGTTAAAAAAACACATTATTTTCCACATACTGTACATTATTGTTTCTCCTCTAGGCCCCGCCTTTCTGAAACGCGTCGATTTTTACAAAGCTCATCAGTCTGAAAAGTGAGGTGTGCTCTGATTGGCCAGCTATCCAGTGCGTTGTGATTGGCCGAATACCTCAAGCGTGTGACGGAAATATTACGCCCCTTACCATGCTGTGATGCCCTGTCCGGCCGGAGTGACGAGACAAAAACATTAAAATCCATTATAAACGAGCCATTTGTTGCTTCTAGTGCTTCCATAATTAAATATAATGACTTATACTGTCTTTTTACGCATTGCGTAAACTATCTTCATATCATTTACATATACCTACAGAAACAAGTTCCTCATGGCAACCCGACAAAATATAAATTCGGGTTAGCTTAATGAAATTATCAGAAATATATTACTGTGGTGCAGTATGATGTAATACTACTCGGGGATTAAATTTTTCCGTGGCTACGACGGATTTCCGTCAATTGGAAAAAATGAGGGGAAAAGAAACATGTAGCACATTGTTGTTGTTCTGCCGGTGTTCTGACGATTTGTTGGTAGCATAATCTGATAGCTAGCATTATTTGTCAGAACACCAGCACACCAAAAATCCTCCCCGCCACGGCTGCAGCTTCTCACTGACAACATAACGCCGCTCGCATCATTCACAGTCGGGTTATTAGCAGAGAACACAGAGCAGGTCTTGAATTTCAGGCGCAGGATTGCGGCTATTAATAATAATTATACTTCCCGCAGGTTCCGCGCTTATAACGCGATGACAGATGACGGAATGCACGTACTTTTGAGTCTTGAGAACTGATTTTCTGTGCGCCCACAGATCGCGATAAGGAGAGTGACAGATTTTAATAATTATTCAAGGAGTTTGCAAATGTGACA